>NW_027288146.1:0-146577 GCF_047511675.1 Marmota flaviventris | reverse complement strand
TATCCAATACCTTAAACCTAATGATTACCCTATCACTAACCTTAACACTAACCTTGACACTAACCATAAATATAGCCCTAACCCTATCCATTATCCTAAGCACAACCATAACCATAAGGCTAATCCTAAGCCTAACACTAACCCTTTTGCTAACTCTAATCCTATCAATTATCCTACACCTAATATGAACCTTAAAATCAAATCTATCATTACCCTAACAAAACAATAATGCTAATTCAAGCTCTAAACCTAAACCGTAACGTAAACCAAACCCAAAACCTAATTCTAACCCTAATAATACCCCTAGCTCTAAACCTGACCCTTACCCTAAACCCAACCCTTACACTATGCCTAGCCATAAATCTAACCCTCAATCTATCCCTAAAGTAAGCCTAGACCTGACACTATCCCTAGCCCTAATTCTTTCCTTAACACTAAAAAACTCGAGCCCTCATCCTAGCCCTAAACCTAGCCTTATTACTAAACCAAATGATAACCCTAGCCCAAACCGAATTCTAACCTTTGGCCCAGCCCTAAAACAACCTCTAACCTCATCCCGTCCCCTAAACCTAGACCTAACCCTAAAACTAAACCTTGCCCAAGTGCTAACCATAGCTCAAACTCTAAACCATATGCTAAACCTAAACCTAACCCTAACCCTAGGCCTAATTGTAACTCTAGCCCTAATACAAACCATAACCCTAGCCCTAACTCTATCCATTATTCTATGCACAACCATAACCCTAAGGATAACCCTAGGCCTAACCATAGCCCTTTTGCTAACTCTAACCCTATTAATTACGCTACACCTAACATGAACCCTAAAATCAAACCTATCATTAGCCTAACAAAACCCTAATGCTAATTCAACCCCCAAACCTAAACCCTAACCTAAACCAACCCCTAATTCTAACCCTAATAATACCCCAAGCTCTAAACCTGACCCTTACCCTAAACCTAATCGTTACACTAGACCTAGCCATAAATCTAACCTTTAATTTCTCCCTAAAGTAAGCCTAGACCAAACACTATCCCTAGCTCTAATTCTTGCCATAAACCGAAAATAAAACCTTAGGCCTCATCCTAGCCCTAAACCTAGCCTTAATACTAAACCAAACCATAACCCTAGCCCTAACTGAATTCTAACCTTCGATCTAGCCCTAAAACTAGCGCTACCCCCATCCCTTCCCCTAAACCTAACCTTATCCCTAAACATAAACCTAAGCCTAAAACTATGCCTAACCCTAATACAAACGCCAGACCTAATCCTAGCCCTAATTTAGCCCTAAATATAACCTAACCCTGACACTTATTCTCACCTAACACTAAACCTAGGTTTAAAACTGAAGCTAACCCTTATTTGAAACCTTACACTAGCTCTACCAGTAACCCTAAGCCTAATCCTAACACTAACACTAGCCCTAGATCTAAACCTAATCCTAAATATAGCCATAACCCTAGCCTTACCATAACAATAACCCTTAACCTAAAACAAACACTAACCCTACCCCTAGACCTAACCCTAGTCCTCATACAGGACCTAACCCTAAACATAATCCTAACCTGAACCCTGACACTTACCCTAAAAAACCCTAACTCTAAACCTTATTCTAACCCAAAAACTAACCCTAACACTAGATAAACTCTAAATCTAGCCATAATAATAACTCTAGCTCTTACTTTACCCATATACCTAACACTAGTCCTAAACCTCACACAAAACCTAGCCTTATTACAGCTGTAAACCGAATCCTAAGCATAAACCCAACCCTAAACCTAGTCCTAACTGTAAACCTAAGCCTCATTCTAGCCCTAACCCTGGCTCAAACCCTAAACTTTACCCTAAACATAACTCTAGCCCAAACCCTAAATCTCATCCCAACTCTAGCCCTAAGCCTAACTGTAACCATAGCCCAAATAGTAGCTCTAACTCTATCCATTACACTAAAAATAACCCTAAAACTAATGCTAACCCTAGCCCTAAACCTAACGCTAACCCTACCCTAGCCAAGACTGTAACCCTAACCCTTGCCCTAGCCCTAAACCTAGCTGAATCCCTAAACCTTTCACTTAAACTAACCCTAAAACTAATGTAAGGCCTAACCCTAACCTAACCCGAGCCCCAATCCTAACGTTATCCCTAGCAATAACCCTATTTGAACCCTACCCAATACTCTAACCCTATACTTAACCCTAATGATAACACTAGACCTAAAGCTAAACCTACCCTAACCCTAAACATAAACCTAACCCTAGAACTAACATGAACATAACTCAAACCATAAACCTAAGTTTGCTCAAATCCTAACCCTAATCCTAAACCTAAACTTAAACCTAATGCTAAACTAATCCTAACCCTATTTTTAACCTGAATCTAAACTTATTACCCTAACCCTAATGATAAACCTAGCCCTAACTCTAACCCTAACTATGACCATAACCCTAAACCAAACTGTAAATTAACCTTAGCCACAGCAAAAATCCTAGCTCAAACCCTAAACTGCACCATAAACCAAATCTTAAGTGTAACCCTCGCCCTATCCCTGACCCTAACCCTAACTCTAGCCCTTATCCTAACCATTATCTTAGCCCTAACCCTAGGTCTAACCCTATAAATTACCCTAACAATAACAACAACCCTAATGCTACCATAGGCTTAAAAATAAACCTAACACAAACCCTAACCATATCCATTACCTTAAATAAAACCTGAACCCTAAACCTAACACTATCCATTTCCCTAACAGTAATTCTAATTTTAATGCTAATTTGAGCCTTAACCCTAAACCTTAACCTAACCCAAACTTGAAGCCTGACTCTGACCCTAATAATACCCCAGCTCTTAATCTGACCCTTTTCCTAAACTGTAACACTTTAATTTTACCTAGCCATAAACCTAACCCTAAAAATATAACTAACTCTAAACCTAGACCTGACATAAGTCCTAGCCCTAATTCTTGCCCTAAACCTAACACAATACCTAGCCCTAATCCTAGATTTAAATCTAGCCTTAATCCTAAACCTAACCATAACCCTAGCCCTAACCCTAAAGCTAATCATAAAACCAGCCTTAACCCTAAACATAGCACTAAAACAAAACCGAGCAACAGGCAAAGCACTAACCTTAACTTAAACCAAACCCTAGCACTACACCTAGAAATAACCCTAGCACTAATTCGAGTGCAAATCATAACCTTAAAAATAACCCTGAACCTGACTTATATCGTAACATTCATCCTAGCTCTAAACATCACCCTAAACTTAAACTGAACCCTAACAGTATACCTAGCCCTAATTCAAATTCTAACTCTAACCATAAAACTAACCCTGACCTGACTGATATGCTAACACTAACCCTAGCTATAAATTTCACCCTAATCTTAAACCTAACCTAACACTTGATCTACCTCTACCCCTAACACTAATTGTAACCCTAGTTTTTATATTAGCCGTTGTACTAACCCTAGCCTTAAACCTCACACAAAAACTAGCCCTAATCTGAGCCCTAAACCTAGCTTTAATCCTAACCATAAACCTAACCTTAGCCCTAATCTTATGCCTTACCCTGAGCAAAACCTTAACCCTAATGGTAACCCTAGACCTATCCTGAATCCTTAGGCTAACCAAATCCTACCACTATTAATACTCCTAAAACTAGACCTCATTTTAGCTCTAACACTATCCCAAACCCTAACTCTAACCCTGACCCTTATTCTGACCATAACATAAACCCTAGGTCTAAACCTGACCCTAACCCTAAACCAAACACTAACACTAGCCTTACTTGTAACCTTATACTGAAACCTAACCCTTCCACTAGCTGTAGACATAAAGCTAATACTAAATCTAGCCTGAACTCTACCTCTAGACTTAACAAAATATTAGCCCTAGCCCCCCCCCCCAAAAAAAAAACCTTTACCTAGCCCAAACCACTAACTATATCCCTAGACATAAACCTAGTCCTAATTATGGCTTTAACTCTAACCCAAACACTGACCCTGGCTTTAACACTATACCTACCTCTAAACCTGAAACTAACCAAAACTTAAAGCTAATTCTAGACGCAGCCATAACCCTAACCCTAAAACTAGCCCTAATCATTACTCTAGATCTTACGTTACCCATAGCTCCAACCCTAGGCCTAAACCTAACTCTAAACATAGAGCTAATTTTAGGCCTAAACCTAGCCCTAATCATAACCCTAAAAATAACACTAGCCCTACACCTAACCCTAGACCTCACCTTAGTCCTAAGATAGCTCAAAGCCTAACCCTTACGCTAAACATAAACCTAGTCCTATCCCTAACTCTCACCCTAATCCTAGCTTAAATCCTATGCTTAACCTAGCTCTAAACCTAGCTCTAAACCTACCCATTACCCTAACCCTAAACCTAAACTTATTGATAATCCTAGCCCAAACCCTAATGTTAACCCTAACCGTAACTGGAAAAATAACCACAGACATAACCCTAAAATTAAACTCAGCACAGCCCTAACTCTAGATCAAACCATAAACCTAACCATAAACCTAAATATAACCATAGCTCTAATTCTAACCCTATCAAAAATTCTAACTCTAAACTAAATCTAAACCTAACCTAATTCTATCCGTTACCTTAACCCTAACAATAACATTAATGATAACCCTAGCCCTAACTCAAACTCTAACCCTAAACCTACTGTAATCCTATCTTAGACCTAACCCTAAACCTAGCCCTAACCCGAGCTCAAAACCTAACCTTTATGCTAAACATGACCCAAAACATAAACCTAACCCTAGTTCTAACACTAACTCTAACTCCAACTGAAGGCATATTCCTAACCAGAACTCTAGTTCTAACTTAAGCTCTAACCCTATCAATTACCCTAAACATAACTCTTAGCCTAATGCTAACCAAAAGCATAACCCTAGCCTTATCAATAATGCTAACTGTATCAATTACCCTAAACCAAACCTGAACCATAAAACAAACCCTAACTATACCCCTAACCCTAAAACTAATGCCAATTTGAGCTCTAAATATGACACTAACCTTAAACTGAACACTAACAGTAAAGCTAGTCCTAATTCAAGTCCTAACTCAAACCCTAAAACTAACCTGGACCCTGACTCCTATCCTAAAAATATCTTTAGAACTACATATCAACTTAACCTTAAATCTAACACTAACACTCAAACTACCCCTAACCCTAACCCTAAAGATAACCCTAATTGTTAGCCAGGTTCTTACATTACCTGTTGCCCTAACCATAGCCCTAACACAAACACAAAACTAGCACAAATCTGAGGCCTACACCTAGCTTTAAACTTAACCCTAACCCTGATGCTACCCCTAAAACTAGCTCTAACCCTATACTTAACACTATGCAAAACCCTAACCATAATGGTAACCCTAGACCTATTGCTAATCCTCAAGCTATTCAAAACTCTCACCATATTAATACTCCTAACACTAGCCCTCATTCTAGCTCTAACCCTATCCCAAAAGTTAACCCTATCCCTGACCCTTATTCTGACCATAACACTAACCTAGGTCTAAACCTGACCCTAACACTAGACCAAACTGTAACACTAGCCCTACCAGTAAACTTATACCTAAACAAGACCCTATCACTAGCCCTAGACCTAAACCTAATCCTAAATCTAGATTTAACTCTAGCTCTAGACCTAAACAAAATCCTAGCCTTAGCCCTAACAATACCCCTTAACTTAATGCAAAAACTAACCCTACCCTTAGACAAAAACCTAGTCCCAATTCTGGTTTTAACCTTAACTCTAACTCTAACCTGAATACTGACCCTGCCTTTAACACTAAACCTATCTCTAAACCTGACCCTAACCAAAAACCTAAACCTAACACAAGACATAGTCATAGCCCTAACCCTACAACTAGCCCTAATATTAATCCTAAATCTTACATTACCCATAGCCTTAACTCTACACCTTAACAGAACACAAATCCTAGAGCCAATTCTAGGCCTAAATCTAGCTCTAAGCATAACGCCAACCCTAACCCTAGCCCTAACCCTAACCCTAAACCTAACTCTAGACTTAGACTTAAACCTTACTCAAAGCCTAACCCTTACCATAAATATAAACTTAGAACTATACCTTACTCTAAACCCTAACCCTAGCCCTAACCCTGAACTTAAACCTATCCCTATACCTAGCTCAAAACCTATACCATACCTTTTCCTACACCTAACTTTATTGATAATCCTAGCCTTAACCCTAACCTTAACCCTAATCCAAACCAGAAAACTAACAATAGACTTGAGCCTAAAAGTAACACTCGCCATAGCCTTAACCATAGCTCAAATGCTAACCCGTCCCATAAACCTAAACATAACCATAGTCTTAACATTAACCCTAAAACTAAGTCTATGCCTAAACCTAAAACTACACCTACATCTAACCACATCCATTAAACTAAAACTTATCCTAACCCTAATTATAACCATAGCCCTAACCTTAACCCTAACCCTAAACCTACCATAATCCTATACATAGACTTAAGGCTTAACCTAATCCTCGACCTAGCCATAGCACTAAAACTAGCTCAAAGCCTAGCCCTTCCCTAAATATAACCCTAGCCCAAAAACTAACCCCAATCCTAGCCCTAACCCTAAGCATAACCATATCCCAAACCCTAGCTCTAACTCGATCCATTACCCTAACCATAACACTAAACCTAATGCTAAACCTAGGACTAACCCTAACCCTAACCCTAATCCTAATTCTATCCCTAGCCCTGATTCTAACCTGAAGCCTCAACATAGCCCTAACTCTTACTCAATCCTTGACCCTTACCCTTAACCCAACCATAAGAGAATGATCATCCTAACCCTAACCCTAACCCTAGCCCTAATCCTAAACTTAAAACTTGACTTAACCTTAGCTCTAACCCCACCCATTACCATAACCCTAAACATAAACATGACGATAACCCTAGCCCTAACCCTAAAACTACTCTAACCCTAACTGTAAACCTAACCATAAACCTAACCCTTGCCATAGTCCTAATCCTAGCTCAAACTCTAACATTAATGCTAAACTTAACACTAACACTAGTCCTAAAATTAAACCTAACCTTAAACCTAACCCAAAGCCTAAACCTGTCCATTACCTTAACCCTAATTTTAACCCTAATCCGAACCCTAGACCTAATCCTAAACCTAACCCTATCTTTAGCACTAAACCTAGCTCAAACCCTAACCCATACCCTAAACCTAACCCTATCGTTAACTGTATTCCTAACCCTAATTCTAGCCCTAATCCTAAACATAACCCTAGCTCTAACCCTAGCTCTAACACTATCCATTACCCTAATGATAACCATAAACCTAATGCTAAACCTAGGCCTAACTCTAACCTTATTTATTACCCTAAATCGAACCTGAGCCCTAAACCTAACCTAAAGACTAAACCTAACACAAACCTTATCCGTTACCCTAACCCTAACTCAAACCTAATGCTAATTTTAGCCATAACCCTAAACCTCAACCGAACCCCAACCCAAAATCTGACTCTGACTATTATAGTACTCTTAGCTGTCAACTTGAACTTCACCCTAAACCTTACTCTGACACTAGACCTACACATAAATCTTACCCAAAATCTATCCCTAACCATAAACCTAAACCTGATATTAGCCCTAGCCCTAATTCTTTCCATAAACCTAACACAAACACTAGCCCTCATCCTAGCCCTAAACCTAGCCTTGATCCTAACCCAAACCCTAACACTAGCCCTATCCCTAATTTTATCCCTCGCCCTAGTTCTGAACCTTGCTATAACCCCATCCCTTCCCCCAAATCTAACCCTAACTCTAACTCTAGAATTAACCATTACACTAATCCTAGACCTGATCCTAGCCCTAATTTAGCCCTAACCCTACCAGTAGCACTAATACTAACTCTAACTCCTGCCCTAGCTCTATTCCTAGATCTAACCCTATCACTTAATATAACCATAACAATTGCCCAAACCTTAGCCCTAACAAGAGCCATAGCCCTAACCCTAGAAATAACCATATCTCTAAGTCCAAACCTAACCCTAAGCCTCAACCTCACACTAACACTAGCCCTAACACTAACAATAATCCTAAACCTAGCCCTAATCTAGTTCAAGCCCTAAAAGAAAACAGAGACACAGCCTGAACCCTAGCCCTTGCCCTAAACCAAAACCTAACCCTACACCTTGCCCTAAACTTAGCCCTAATTCCAGTCCTAAACTAATCCTAAAACCAACCATGAGCCTGACTCTGACCTTACAATAATCCTAGCTCTAACATCACCCTAAAAGAATACCTAAAACTAAAAATAGTACTAGCCCCAACCATAACACTAAAAGTAGCCCTAATCATAACTCTAGTTCTTACATTAGCTGTAGCCCTAACCTAACACAAAACCTATCCCTAAACTGAGCCCCACACCTCGTTTTAACCCTAACCCTAAACTAGCCCTAACCATTACCCTAATCATAACCCTAACCCTAAAACTGGCCCTAATTCTAAACCTAAACATTAGACTTAATCATCCTATAATCCTAGCCCTAAATCTAGCACTAAACCTATTCATTACCCTAAACATTATCCTAATCCCAATGATAACCCCAGCCCTAAAATTAACCCTAATCCTAAACCTAGACTTGGCACTAACCCTAACCATCGCCCTAGCCGTAAACATAGCTCAAACCCTAACACTTACCCTAAACATAACTCTAACTCTAACCCTGGACCTAACCCTAAATCTAACCCTAGCCCTAATCCTAACCATAACCCTAGACCTAAACCTATCCATTAACCTAAACATAAGCCTAAACCAAACATAGATCTAAACATAGTTCTAACCCCACCCATTACCCTAACCCTAACTATTAACATCATCATAACACTAGCCCTAACCCTAAACATACTCTAAACCTAACTGTAAAAATTAACACTAGTCCTAACCCTATACCTACACTAACCCTAAATGTAAACATAACCCTAGACATAACCGTAAACATAACCCTTGTCACAGTTCTAAAACTAGCTCAAAGCCTAACAGTTACACTAAAATTAACACTAACCCTAGTCCTGAACCTAAATTTAATGCTATACATTTAGGCCTAACCCTAAACCTACCGCTAACACTAACCTTATTCTTACCTAAACCTAAACTGAACACTAAACCTAACCCTATCAATTACTCTAACCCTAACTCTAACCCTAACGTTAATGCTAATTCGAGCTCTAAAATTAAACCAAAACCTAACCCAAACTCTGAGCAAGACACTGACTCTAATAACACACCTAGCTCTAAACTGACCCTTACATTAAACATAATGCTTAAGCTAGATCTAGCCATAAAACAAACCCTAACATTATACTTAACCGTAACCCTAGACCTGGCATTAGCATTCTACCTATTTTTTTTATTGTTGGTTGTTCAAAACATTACATAGTTCTTGATATATCATATTTCACACTTTGATTCAAGTGGGTTATGAACTCCCATTTTTACCCCGTATACAAATTGCAGAATCACATCAGTTACACATCCATTGATTTACATATTGCCATACTAGTGTCTGTTGTATTCTGCTGCCTTTCCTATCCTCTACTATCCCCCTCCCCTCTCCCCCCACCCTCTTCTCTCTCTACCATCTCTACTGTCATTCATTTCTCAACCTTGTATTATTTTCCCCTTTCCCCTCACTTCCTCTTGTATGAAATTTCGTATAACCCTGAGGGTCTCCTTCCATTTCCATGCAATTTCCCTTCTCTCTCCCTTTCCCTCCCACCTCTTATCCCAGTTTAATGTTAATCTTGTTCTTATGCTCTTCGTCTCTACTCTGTTCTTAGTTACAGTCCTTATATCAAAGAAGACATTTGGCATTTGTTTTTTAGGGATTGGCTAGCTTCACTTAGCATAATCTGCTCTAATGACATCCACTTCCCTGCAAATTCTATGATTTTGTCATTTTTTAATGCAGAGTAATACTCCATTGTGTATAAATGCCACATTTTTTTATCCATTCATCTATTGAAGGGCATCTAGGTTGGTTCCACAGTCTTGCTATTGTGAATTGTGCTGCTATGAACATTGATGTAGCAGTGTCCCTGTAGCATGCTCTTTTTAGGTCTTTAGGGAATAGAACTAGAAGGGGAATAGCTGGGTCAAATGGTGGTTCCATTCCCAGCTTTCCAAGAAATCTCCATACTGCTTTCCAAATTGGCTGCACCAATTTGCAGTCCCACCAGCAATGTACAAGTGTACCCTTTTCCCCACATCCTCGACAGCACTTGTTGTTTGACTTCATAATGGCTGCCAATCTTACTGGAGTGAGATGGTATCTTAGGGTGGTTTTGATTTGCATTTCTCTGACTGTTAGAGATGGTGAGCATTTTTTCATGTACTTGCTGATTGATTGTATGTCCCCCTCTGAGAAGTGTCTGTTCAGGTCCTTGGCCCATTTGTTGATTGGGTTATTTGTTATCTTATTATCTAATTTTTTGAGTTCTTTGTATACTCTAGATATTAGGGCTCTATCTGAAGTGTGAGGAGTAAAGATTTTTTCCCAGGATGTAGGCTCCCTATTTATGTGTCTTATTGTTTCTTTTGCTGAGAAAAAACTTTTTAGTTTGAGTAAGTCCCATTTGTTGATTCTAGCTATTAACTTTTGTGCTATGGGTGTCCTATTGAGGAATTTGGAGCCTGACCCCACCGACTGTAGATCGTAGCCAACTTTTTCTTCTATCAGATGGTGTGTCTCTGATTTGATATCAAGCTCCTTGATCCATTTTGAAATCACTTTTGTGCATGGCGAGAGAAAGGGATTCAGTTTCATTTTGTTGCATATGGATTTCCAGTTTTCCCAGCACCATTTGTTGAAGATGCTATCCTTCCTCCATTGCATGCTTTTAGCCCCTTTATCAAATATAAGATAGTTGTAGTTTTGTGGATTGGTTTCTGTGTCCTCTATTCTGTACCATTTGTCTACCCGCCTGTTTTGGTACCAGTACCATGCTGTTTTTGTTACTATTGCTCTGTAATATAGTTTGAATTCTGGTATCCCTATACCGCCTGATTCACACTTCCTGCTTACCATTGTTTTTGCTATTCTGGGTCTTTTATTTTTCCATATGAATTTCATGATTGCTTTCTCTATTTCTACAACAAATGCCGTTGGGATTTTGATTGGCATTGTATTAAACCTGCAGAGAACTTTTGGTAATATCGCCATTTTGATGATGTTAGTTCTGCCTATCCATGAACAGGGTATATTTTTCCATCTTCTAAGATCTTCTTCTATTTCACTCTTTAGGGTTCTGTAGTTTTCATTGTATAAGTCTTTCACCTCTTTTGTTAGGTTGATTCCCAAGTATTTTACTTTATTTTTTTGAGGATATTGTAAATGGAGTGGTTGTCCTCATTTCCATTTCAGAGGATTTGTCACTGACATAAAGGAATGCCTTTGATTTATGCGTGTTGATTTTATATCCTGCCACTTTGCTGAATTCATTTATTAGCTCTAATAGTTTCTTTGTCAACCTTTTTGGGTCTGCTAGGTATAGAATCATGTCACCTTCAAATAGTGATAATTTAAGTTCTTCTTTTCCTATTTTTGTGCCTTTAATTTCTTTCGTCTATCTAATTGCTCTGGCCAGTGTTTCGAGAACTATGTTGAACAGAAGTGGTGAGAGAGGGCATCCCTGTCTTGTTCCAGATTTTAGAGGGAATGCCTTCAATTTTTCTCCATTCAGAATGAAGCTAGCCTGAGGCTTAGCATAGATTGCTTTTACAATATTGAGGTATGTTCCTGTTATCCCTAGTTTTTCTAGAGTTTTGAACATAAAGGGATGCTGTACTTTGTCGAATGCTTTTTCTGCATCTATCGAGATGATCATATGGTTCTTATTTTTAAGTCTATTGATGTGGTGAATAACATTTATTGATTTCTGTATATTGAAACAGCCTTGCATCCCAGGGATGAATCCTACTTGATCATCGTGCACAATTTTTTTGATATATTTTTGTATCCGATTCGCCAGAATTTTATTGAGGATTTTTGCATCTAGGTTCATTAGAGATATTGGTCTGTAGTTTTCTTTCTTTGAAGTGTCTTTGTCTGGTTTAGGAATCAGGGTGATGTTGGCCTCGTAGAATGAATTTGGAAGTTCTCCTTCTTTTTCTATTTCCTGAAGTAGATTGAAAAGTATTGGTATTAGTTCCTCCTTAAAGGTTTTGTAAAACTCTGCTCTGTACCCATCCGGTCCTGGGCTTTTCTTAGTTGGTAGTCTTTTGATGGTTTCTTCTATTTCCTCAATTGATATTGGTCTGCTTAGGTTGTCTATATCCTCCTGACTCAATCTGGGCAGATCATATGACTTAAGAAATTTATCGATGCCTTCACTATCTTCTAATTTATTGGAGTATAAGGATTCAAAATAGTTTTTGATTATCTTCTGTATTTCTGAAGTGTCTGTTGTGATATTGCCTTTTTCATCCCTTATGCTAGTAATTTGAGTTCTCTCTCTTCTTCTCTTCGCTAGCATGGCTAAGGGTCTGTCGATTTTATTTATTTTTTCAAAGAACCAACTTTTAGTTTTGTCAATTTTTTCAATTGTTTCTTTTGTTTTGATTTCATTAATTTCAGGTCTGATTTTAATTATTTCCTGCCTTCTACTTCTTTTGCTGTTGTTTTGCTCTTCTTTTTGTAGCATTTTGAGATGAAGTATGAGATCATTTATTTGTTGGTTTTAACATTTTTAAGGAATGAGCTCCAAGCAATGAATTTTCCTCTTAGAACTGCTTTCAATGTGTCCCATAGATTCCGATATGTTGTGTCTGTGTTTTCATTTATCTCTAAGAATTTTTTAATTTCCTCCTTGATGTCTTCTATAACCCATTGATCATTCCGTAACCTATTGTTCATTCTCCAAGTGATGCATGATTTTTCCTTCCTTCTTTTATCCTTGATTTTCAGTTTCATTCCATTATGATCAGATAAGGTGCATGGTATTATCTCTACTCCTTTATATTGTCTAAGAGTTGCCCTGTGACATAATATATGATCTATTTTTGAGAAGGATCCATGTGCTGCTGAGAAAAAAGTGTAACTGCTTGATGTTGGGTAGTATATTCTATATATGTCAATTAAGTCTAGGTTATTAATTGTGTTATTGAGTTCTATAGTTTCCTTATTCAACTTTTGTTTGGAAGATCTGTCCAGTGGTGAGAGAGGTGTGTTGAAGTCTCCCATGATTATTGTATGGTGGTCTATTAGACTCTTGAACTTGAGAAGAGTTTGTTTGATGAACATAGCTGCACCACTGTTTGGGGCATATATATTTATGATTGTTATGACTTGTTGGTGTATGGTTCCCTTGAGCAGTATGTAGTGTCCCTCTTTATCCCTTTTGATTAACTTTGGCTTGAAATCTATTTTATTTGATATGAGTATGGACACTCCTGTTTGTTTCCGAAGTCCATATGAGTGATATGATTTTTCCCAACCTTTCACCTTCAGCCTATGTATGTCTTTTCCTATCAAATGCATCTCCTGTAGGCAGCATATTGTTGGGTCTTGTTTTGTGATCCATTCTACTAGCCTGTGTCTCTTAATTGGTGAGTTTAAGCCATTAACATTTAGGGTTATTATTGAGATATGGGTTGTTCTTCCAGCCACATTTGTTTTTTCATGTTACTAAACATGGTTTGTTTTCCTCTTTGATTATTTTCCCCCCCTTTACTGTCCTACCTCCCACTGTTGGTTTTCATTGCTATTTTCCATTTCCTCTTCCTGTAATGTTTTGCCGAGAATGTTTTGAAGAGATGGTTTTCTAGCTGCAAATTCTTTTAACTTTTGTTTATCGTGGAAGGTTTTAATTTCATCTTCCATCCTGAAGCTTAATTTCGCTGGAAACACAATTCTTGGTTGGAACCCATTTTCTTTCAGTGTTTGAAATATGTTATTCCAGGATCTCCTAGCTTTCAGAGTCTGTGTTGAAAGATCAGCTGTTATCCTGATTGGCTTACCCCTAAATGTAATCTGCATCCTTCCTCTCGTAGCTTTTAAAATTCTCTCCTTATTCTGTATGTTGGGCATCTTCATTATAATGTGTCTAGGTATGGATCTCTTATGATTTTGCACATTTGGCGTCCTGTAGGCTTCTAGAATTTGGGATTCTGTCTCATTCTTCAAGTCTGGGAAGTTTTCTCATATTATTTCATTGAATAGATTGCTCATTCCTTTGGTTTGAAACTCTGTCCCTGCCTGTATCCCAATGACTCTTAAATTTGGTCTCTTGATGTTATCCCATATTTCTTGGATGTTCTGCTCATGGTTTCTTAACAGTCTTGCTGAGCTGTCTATGTTCTTTTCAAGTTGAAATACTTTGTCTTCATTGTCTGATGTTCTATCTTCTAAGTGTTCTACTGTGCTGGTAGTATTCTCAATTGAGTTTTTAAGTTGGTTTATTGCTTCCTGCATTTCTAGGATTTCTGTTTGTTTGTTTTTTATACCCTCTATCTCCCTGTATAGTTGATCTTTTGTTTCTTGGATTTGTTTATGTAATTCATTGTTGAAGTGATCTTTCATTGTCTGATTTTGCTGTCTGATGTCTTCCTTGAGACTCCAGATCATCTGAAGCATGTATATCCTGAATTCTTTATCTTACATTCCATCTGCTGCAGATATTACCTCTTCTAAAATTGAGTTGACCTGCATTGCTTGTGGTCCTTTCTTTCCTTGTCTCTTCATACTGTTCGTGTTTCTTTCTGCTTGGTGAAACTGTTGTGCTATTGAATTTTCCCCCTATATATTTATATTGCTCTTGTATAGTTGCAAAGTCTCCCTCGCAGGTGCGGGCGGCGGCTCTACCCCTCCTCCAATTGGGGCAATGTGCCTACCACGCCGGCAGGCTGCTGGGGCTGTTCTGCCGGTTGGTAGCAGGTCCGCCTACCTTGCAGGCGCGGGCGGCAGCTCTGCCCCTCTGTGGGCCACTAGGCTTGTTCTTTCGGTGGTCGCAATTCTGCCTACTTTGCAGGCTCGGGCAGCGGCACTGCCCCTCTGCAGGCCACTGGGCCTGTTGTGCCGGTGGTTCGCAGGTCTGCCCACCTTTCAGGCACAGGATGGGGGGTGGCTCTACCCTTCCGCAGGCCGCTGGGCCTGTTCTGTCTGTCAGTTGCAGGTCTGGCCTGTTCTGTGGGTGGTCGCAGGTCCGCCTACCTTGCAGGAGTCTGGGGTAGCTCTGCCCCTCCGTGGGCCACTGGCCTTCTCCGTCGGTGGTCACAGTTCCGCCTTCCTTGCAGGCGCGGGGCGGTGGGGGGCAGCTCTGCCCTCAGCAGGCCGCTGGGCCTGTTCTGTGGGTGGTCACAGTTCCATCTAACTTGCAGGCGCGGGGGGAGGGGGCGGCTCTGCCTCTCAGCAGGCCGCTGCACCTGTTCTGCCAGTGGGTTGCAGGCCCACCTACCTTGCAGGTGTGGTTGGCAGCTCTGCCCCTCCATGGGCCACTGGGCCTTTTCTGTCGGTGGTCACAATTCTGTCTACCTTGCAGGCGCAGGGGGGAGGGTCGGCTCTGCCTCTCAGCAGGCCGCTGCGCCTGTTCTGCCAGTGGGTCCCAGGCCCGCCTACCTTGCAGGCGAGGTTGGCAGCTCTGCCCCTCCGTGGGCCACTGGTCCTTTTCCGTCGGTGGTCACAGTTCCGCCTACCTTGCAGGCATGGGGGGAGGGGGCGGCTCTGCCCTTCAGCAGGCCGCTGCACCTGTTGTGCTGTGGTCATAGTTCTGCCTACCTTGCAGGAGGTGGGGGGAGGGGCAGCTCTACCTCTCAGCAGGCAGCTGTGCCTGTTCTGTGGGTGGTCACAGTTCTGTCTACCTTGCAGGCGTGGTTGGCAGCTCTGCTCCTCCGCGGGCCACTGGGCCTTTTCTGTTGGTGGTCACAGTTCCGCCTACCTTGCATGCGTGGGGGGTGGGGGGCAGCTCTGCCCCTCAGCAGGCCACTGGGCCTGTTCTGTGGGTTGTCACAGTTCCCTCTACCTTGCAGGTGTGGGGGGAGGGGGCGGCTCTGCCTCTCCGCAGGCCGCTGCGCCTGTTCTGCCGGTGGGTCGCAGGCCCGCCTACCTTGCAGTTGTGGTTGTCTACATAATTTTTGCCTTAAACCTAACACAAACCTGAGCCCTCATCCTGGCCCTAAACCTAGCCTTCATCCTAACCTGAACACTAACCCTAGCCCAAAACATAATTTCAACCCTTGCCCTAGTTCTGAACCTAGGTATAACCACATTCTGTCCCCTATCCCTAAACCTAACCCTAACACTATCACTAACACTAACCCTAGCCCTAACCCTAGATCTAATACTAACACTAAACATTGCTCTAATCCTACCCCTAATTTATTGCTAACTGTAACCCTAACTCTAACCCTAGCTCTAAGACTAACCCTAACTGGAGCCATAGACATATTTTAGTACCAACCTTATCTATTACCTAACCCTAACACTAGCCCTAACCTTAATCCTAACCCTAGCCATAGTCCTAAATCTAGAATTAACCCTAACTCTAAATCTAACCCTAATTCTAAACCTAAAACTCACCCTAACACTAGCCCTAAATCTAATTTGAAAACTAGCCCTAATCCTAGCCATAGCACACAAACAAAACTGATCTATAGCCCTAATTCTAACCCTTAACCTAAAACAAATCTGAATGCTACACCTAGTTCTAACTGTATCTCTACAACTAATACTGACCCTGAATCTGACCCTAAAACTAACCTTATTTCTAAACATCACTCTAACCCTAAAACTAACCAAAACACTAGCTCTAGCCCTAATCATAACCCTAAAACTATCTCTAAACGTAAAGCTAGATCTTACATTAGCCATAGCCCTAACCCTAACACTAAATCTAATGCAACTGAGCCTCAACCCTAGCTTTAACCCTAACCCTAACCTTAACCCTAACCCTAACCCTAATACTAACACTAATCCAAAACCTAGCTCTAAACCTATTTCTTACCCTAAGCCAAAATCTCACTCTAATGCTACCCTATCCCTAATCCTTAGCTTACCCCAAGCACTAACTGTATTACTAGTCCTAACCCTAGCCCTCATTCTATCTCTAACCTTAACCCGAGGCCTAAGCCTAACCCTTACCCTTATTCTGACCCTTATACTAACCCTAGGTCAGAGCCTGACCTTAACACTAAACTGAACCCTAACACCAGCCTTACCAGTAAACCTATAACTAAACCTAACCATAACACTAACACTAGACCTAAACTTAATCATAAATATAGCCATAACTCTAGCCCTAGTCCTAAAGAAAAACCTAGCACTAGCCCTAAAATAACCATTAACCTAACACAAAGACTAACCTTAGCCCTAGACCTAACCCTATTTCTAATTCTGTCCCTAACCATGAACCTAATGCTAACCCGAACACTGATGCTTACCCTAACAAACCCTATCTCTAAACCTTATCTTAACCAAAAACTAAAACCTAACACTAGACATATCTATAACCCTAACACAGAAACTAGCCATAACCATAACCCTAGCTCTTACATTACCCATAGCCCTAACACTAGCCATAAACCTAACACAAAACCTAGCCCTAATAACAAGCCCTAAACCTAGACCTAAGCATAACCTTAACCTAACCCTAGAATAACCCTAGCAGAAATGCTAAACCTAATGCTTTCCCTAGCCCTAACCCTAGCTCAAACTCTAACCCTTATTCTAAACCTAACCCTAGCTCTAACCCTAACTCTAACACTATCCCTTATCCTCAGTGTAACCATAGCCCAAATACTAGATCTAACTTTATGCATTACCTTAAATATAACCCTAACACTAATGCTAACCCTAGACCTAACCCTAACCCTAACCCTAAACCTAACTGTAGCCCTGATACTAACCCTAACAATCACCCTAGCATTAACCCTAGCTCAATCCCTAACACTTACCCTAAACCAAACCCTAACACTGACCCTAAGAGTAACCTAAACCGTAGCCCTAATCCTAACATTAATCTAAGCCCTAACACTAGTACTAAACCTATTCATTTGCTTAGCCTAAACCAAATGCTAACCCTAGGCCTAAAACCTAACTCTATCCCTGAAAATAATCCTATATATTACTCTAAATCTAACCTGAACTGTAAACCTAACTCTATCCATTACTCTAACCCCAACCTTAACCCTAATGTTAATTTGAGCACTACCCTTAAACCTTAACCCAAAACAAACCCTAACCCATACTCTGATCCTAATAATAACCTAGCTCTATACCTGACCCCTACACTAAACCTAACCCTAACACTATACCCAACTATAAACCTATCCTTAAAATTATCCTAAACATAACCCTAGATCTGACATTATCCCTAGCCCTAATCCTAGCCCTAATCCTAACATAAATCAGAGCCCTCATCCTAGCCCTAAACCTAGACTTAATCATAACCCAAACACTCACTGTAGCCCTATTCCTAAGTATAAACCTTGCCCTAAATCTACCCTAACCATAGCCCAAACCATATGCCTAACCCTAACACTTATCATAATGCTAATCCTGGCCCTACTTAAACCCTAACCTTAACCCTACACTTAATCCTAGCCCTCAGACTAACTCTAATTCACATCCTAGCCCTATTTCTATATGTAACCCTATTCATTACCGTAACTCTCACAATAGACCTAACCTGAGCCCTAACCCTAGCTTGAGCTCTAACGCTAGATCAAACCATGTCTAAACCTAACCCTAATCTTAAGACTAAACCTCATTTTACAATTAGCTCTAACAAACACTATTGCTAATCCTCAAACTAGCCCTAATCCAAGCCCTAGCCCTAAAACAAAATCGAGCCATTACTCCCAAAAGCCCTAAAGCTAGACCTAAGCATAATCTTAACCCTAACCCTAGAACAAACCCTAAACCTAATGCTTGCGCCAGCCCTAACCCTAGCTCAACTAACCTAACCCTAACCTTAACACTAACCTAGACTTAAAACTAGGCTTAATCCTAACACTAACCCTAGTCCTAATCCCTGCCCTAATTTATCCCTATCCCTAACCCAACAATAACCCTAGCCCTAAGACTAACTCAAACTCTCACCCTAGCCTTATACCTAGTTCTAACACTATTCCTTACCATCACTCTATACATAGCCCTAAACTTAGCTCTAATCCTAGCCCTATTCTTAACCCTAGCTCAAAGCCTAGATCTAAACCTAACTCTAAATCTAACCCTAAATTTAATCCTAAACCTTTCAGTAACACTAGCCTTAATCCTAAAACTAGCCCTAACTCTACCCCTAGCTCTAAAACAAAAACCAAATCATAACCCTAACCCTACACCTCGCCCAAATCCTATCTCTAATTCTAGCCCTAACCCTAACCTGAAAACTAATCTGAACTCTGACTCTAACATTAAACCTAGCTCTAAACATCATTGTTACCGTGAATTTAACCCTAAAACTAGACATAGCCCTAACCCTGACCCTATCACTAGCTCTAATCATAAACCTACATTGTACATTATCCATAGCCTTAACCCTAGCCCTAACCTAATCCAAAACCTAGCCTTAATCCAAGTCCTATACCTAGTTCTTTTAATATTTATTTTTTAGTTTTCACTCAACACAACATCTTTATTTTATTGGTATGTGGTGCTGAGGATCAAAAACCAGTGCCATGTGCATGCCAGGCTAGCACACGACTTCTTGAGCCACATCCCCAGCCAATACACCTAGCTTTAACCCTAAAAGTAGATCTAACCCTAACCCAAGAAAAGCCCTAATTCTATACATAAACTTACCCCTAATCTCAGGTCTAACCCTATCCATTACCCTAATGATAACCCATTATGCTAGCCCTAGGCCTAACCCTAACCCTATTCATTACATTAAACCACACCTAAACCACACCTAAACCCTAACCCTAATCCAAAAACGCCCTAATTCTATACATAACCCTATCCCTAATCTTAGGTCTAACCCTATCCATTACCCTAATGATAACACATATTCTAACCCTAGGCCTAACCCTAACCCTATCCATTACACTAAACCACACCTAAACCCTAAACCTAACCCTTTATTACCTTAATTCTGAAACCCTCATAATTCAAGCTCTAAACCTAAACCCTAATCTAACCTAAACCCTCACCTTGAACTTGACCCTAATAATAACCCTAGCTCTAAAACTAACCCTTAGTATAAACCTAAACCCTACACAGGGCCAAACCATAAACCTAACAATAAATCTATCCCTAACTGTAACCCTAGACTTGACATTAGCCCTAGCTATAATACTAGCCCTAAACCTAACACAAACATTAGCCCTCATTCTAGCCCTAAACCTATCTTTAATCATAACCCTAAACTTAACCCTAGCCCTAACCCTAATACTAACCCTTGCCCTAGCCCTCAACCTAGCTATAAGCCAATATGTTACCCTAAACGTAATCCTAACTCTAACCCTAACCCAAGGCCTAAACCTAACACTAATGCTAGCCCTAATTTAGCCCTATCCCTAACCCAGCCCTAGAACTAACTCTAACTCTCATACTAGCTCTGTCACTAGTTCTAACCCTAAACCTAAACCTAACTCTAGCCCTAAGACTAACTCTAACTCTCATACTAGCCCTATCACTAGTTCTAACCATATCCCTTACCATAATCCTAAACCTAACCGAAACCCTAGTCCTGATCCTTGCCCTATCCTTAGCCCTAGCCCTAACAATAAATCAAAACCTAACTCTAAATCTAACCCTAACCCGAAGCCTTATCCTAACCATTATAAATGCATTTATATTTAGACTCTGTGTCTACAGATGTTGGTTTCAATTATTATTTAGAATACAGTTAATAGTTTCATAAAAGGCAAGCATTTCTGGTGGTATATAGAGAACTGGGGATCAGGGGTAGGATGCTATGTTAATGGGGAAAGGAATGAGGGTATATTATTAATCTAACTTAGCAACTTTGGAGGAAAACTCTAACGAATAGAAAGGGGGAATTTATGGAAGAAAGTATAAATTCAAACTCCATATCTGTATTCATAAAATTATTCTACGTATAAATATTAAAACCTATGAGGCTTAAAGTAAACTAGAGGGAGAAAGAAAAAAAGAAGAAAAAATAACAAATAAAGAAAGAAAGAGAGGGAGAAAGAAAATAAGAGCAAGTAAAGAGGCGGTGAGGTGGGGCCTATGCAATTTATATATATTATACAATTCTAGTGATTCCGTTCTTAAAGTCCAATTTCATGGAAAGTTCGTGGTTTCACATATGTTGAGGTTGTGAGGACCAGAGGGGGAAGGGTAGAGGAGAATGGATGAGAAGAGCAAGAAAAGAAAAGTAAGAAAGAAAAATAAGTCTCTTAGAACTCTGTTTTCTTTTTTTGCAGTAAGTGGAGTTGTCAATTCCTAGCTTGAGTCTCTGTGCTCAGGGTGATGGAGGTTGCCACAGTGAGAGAGCTTTAGCTTCTACCTGGATCCTCCCTACTCTTAGTCTCTGAATTGGAAACCGGGTGCTTGTACAGCTGCTATTCTGCATTGATAGCTACATCCCCCAAAATTTTGTGAGAAAAATCTTGAGTTACACAGCTGGAGGTAGGGTAGTTGGAAACCAGGTAACTGAAAAGCTGCAGAACCAAGCTGGTAGCCATGCCCACTGATAGATGGCCAATAAGGTTTTGCAAGATGGATTCCATCTATTACCCATGGATGGTGTTTGGTGAGGTGGAGGGTTCTGGAGTGACCTTGTAGTGTGTCCAGAGCTCAGTCTGGTTACCCTCAAGCAAAGCCTCTGTGTTTGTTCTCTGCTGCCTTCCATCTTTGCAGAGAGCGCCTGTGGGGCTGAGACTGCTGTCTGTGCCCAGAGAAACTGCACAGCAGAGCCTTCCATATATGCTGCGAGCACCCATGCCGCCCTAGTTTTCTACAAATTTCTATGATACTGGGCAGTATTCATCTTTTACTTAGATTTACTATGCTCCACAAGTTTTTGCCTTTTTGGTTCAATGTTTTGCTGTCAGGAACAGTTTGTATTTTAAGTTTTCCCTTCATTATGGCTTATTGATGTGAATGAAAAGTGAGCTGGAAATCAAACAGGGTTGGCAGAAGTTGCTTGAAACTTCACACCATCAATTCTCAGTGGGCACTCTCTGGTTTCTTTCTTTTGAAGGTAGGCCAAAGATGAAGCATGCAAAAAGAACTGCATCCGAGAGCCCTTAAGGAGAAAACAGAGAAACATGTTTGTACTAAAATAAGTCTCCCAACAATTTGATAAGATTTCATTGATACTATGAAGTATTCATCGTTTAGCTTGCTCCACTAGGCTCCCCAAGGTCGACAGTTCTAGGATCTATGGTTCCCTAAACAGGTAAGGGTTAGTGTTATGATTAGGGTTAGGGCTAGATTTAGAGCTAGTGTTAGGGTTAGATTTTGTTTTGTTCAAATTTCTTTGATACTGGGAAAATTTATCTTTTATCTAGCCTTACTATGTGCCCCAGTTTTGGGCCTTCTTGTTTCAATGGTTTGCTGTTGGAAAGTTTGTTTTTAAAGTCTCACTTCATTTTGACCTATATGAGTAAATGAGAATGGAGCTGGAAATTGGAGCTTGGTGCTAGCTGGTTGAAACTTCACATACTCAATCAGTTGTGTGTGGGCACTCTCTGGTTTTTTCCTTGTAAAAGTAGCAATAAGCTGAAGCATGCAAAACAAGTTTATCCAAGAGAACTTTAGGAGAAAACAGGGCAATATGCATGTACTGAAATACCTCCCCCAATTTTTTGGTCAGATTACTTTGATACTATAGAGGATTCATCTGTAAGTTTTCCCCACTAGTCTCCACAAGTTCAAAACTTTTATGATCAAAGGTTCTCTTAACAGGTTAGGCTTAATTTTATGTTTAGAGTTAGGGTTAGAAATAGTTTTAGAGTTAGAGTTAGTTTTATTCAACTTTTTGGATACTGGGCAGGATTTATATTTTTCCTTTTCTTAGTATGCTCCCCATGTTTGGGCCTCCTGGTAAAAGGGTTTGCTCTCAGAAGCAGTTTTAATTTACATGTTTCACTTCCTTTTGCCCTATAGGGGTGAATGGAAATGGAGCTGGACTCAAACACAGTTTGTGCTAGCTGCTTGAAACTTCACACACTCAATAAGTTCTCAGTGCACATTCTCTCATTTGTTTCTTGTATTAGTAGTCCAAAGCTGACTTAGAAAGAAACTGCTTTATCTTTAAGCACTTTATGAGCAAGCTACAATGTTTTTGAATGGATTACTTTGATATTATACAGGATTCATCATTTTCCTAGTCTTAGTAGGATCCCCAAGTTTCGGTTTTCAAGGTTTGCCAGTTCACTGACAGGAACAGTTTGAATTTTTAGGTTTCATTTTATTATGACCTGCAGATGTGAATGAAAATGAAGCTGGAAATCAAACAGACTTAGTAATAGCTGCTTGAAACTTCACACACTCGATCAGCTCTCTGTGGGCTCTCTCTGGCTGTTCATTGTGAAAGTACCTTAAAGTGAAACAAGAAAAAATAATTTATCCAAGAGCACATTAGGAGAAAACAGGGAAATATGAATGTACTGAAATACCTCCCCAATTATTGGGTCAGATTTCTTTGATACTGAACAAAATTCGTCTGTTAGCTTGCCCCACTTGGTTCCCTTAATTTGGGACTTCTACAATAAAAGGTTCTCTAAACAGATCAGGGTTAGTTTTATGGTTCGGGAAAAGGCTAGGATTAACCTAGTGTTAGGGTTAGAGTCAGTTTTGTTTATCTATCTTTGATACTGGGCAGGATTCATCTTCTACCTAGCCTCACAATTTTCCCTGGTTTGGACCTTCTCGTAAAAGTAGCAATAAGCTGAAGCATGCAAAACAAGTTTATCCAAGAGAACTTTAGGAGAAAACAGGGCAATATGAATGTACTGAAATACCTCCCCAATTATTGGGTCAGATTTCTTTGATACTGAACAAAATTCATCTGTTAGCTTGCCCCACTTGGCCCACTGTCAGGAACAGTTTGTATTTTAAGGTTTCACTTTATTTTGAACTATTTTGTTGGAGAGAAATGGAGGATGAAATCAAACAGGGTTGGTGCAAGCTGCTGGAAACTGCACACACTCAATCAGTTCTCTGTGGGCACTCTCTGGTTTGTTCCTTGTGACAGTTGCTCTGAGCTGAAACATGCAAAGCAACTTTATCCCAGAACACTTTTGGAGAAATCAAAGAAATATGCATGTACTGAAACTCTTCCCACAATTATTTGCTCAGATTACTTTGATACTGTGCAGGATTCATCTGTTAGCTTTCCCCACTAGGTTCCCTTAGTTTGGGACTTCTATGATCAAAGGTTCTCTAAACAGGCTAGGGTGAGCTGTAGGGTTAGGATTAAGAATAGATCTAGTGTTAGGTTTACAGTACTTTTGTTCAAATTTCAAATTTCTTTTACCTAGCCTTATTATGTTCCCCAGGTTTGGGCCTTCTTGGTTCACTGGTTTGCTGTCAGTATTTCAGTATTTGTTTTAAGGTTTCACTTCATTTTGACCTATATGGGTAAATGGTAATGGAGCTGGAAATCAAATAGGATTTTTGCTAGCTGCTTGAAAATTCACACACTCAATAAGTTCACTGGGAGGATGCTCTGGTTTTATCCTTGTGAAAGTATCCCAAAGATGAAGCATGCAAAAACAACACTATGCAAGAGCATTTTAGGAGACAATAGGAAAATACGCATGTACTGAACTACCTCCCCCAATCATTTCGTCAGATTTATTTGATACTGGGCAGGAGTCATCTGTTAGCTTGCCCCTCTAGGATCCTCAACTTTGAGACTTCTATGATCAAAGGTTTTCTAAACAAGTTAGGTTAGAGTTAGGTCTAGTGTTAGGCTTAGAGTTTTTCTCATTCAAATTTTTTTGATACTGGGCAGGATATATTTTGACCTAGCCTTACTATGTTCCCCAGGTTTAGGCCTTCTAGGTTCAATACTTTGCTGACAGGAACAATTTGTATTTTATGGATTCACTTCATTTTGACCTACAGAGGTAAATGGACATGGAGCTGGAAATCAAACAAGGTTGGTGCTAACTGCTTGAAACTTCACACACTCAATCAGTACTCTGTGGGCACTCTCTGGTTTGTCCCTAAGCCTACACCTAGCTCTAAACCTAGCTCTAATTCGAGTCCTATTTCTATGATAATGGACAAGATTCACATTTTTCCTATTTTTAGTATACCCCAAATGTTAGGACCTCCTACGTAAGTGTTTTCTCTCAGGAACAGTTTCAATTTTCATGTTTCTCTTCTTTTTGCCCTATAGGGGTGAATGGAAATGAAGCTGGAAATCAAACAGTGTTTGATTTGAAATTTCACACATTCAATCAGTTCTCCATGAGCATTCTCTGGTTTGTTTCCTGTGAAGTATCCCTAAGGTGAAGTAGAAAGAAACAACTTTATTTCTGAGTGCTTTATGAGCAAGTAAAATAACACTTGTACTGAAAGAGCTATGATTTTTTTGGTCCGATTACTTTGATACTGTACTGGATTTATCTCTGACCAAATTAGTAGGCTTCCCAAGTTTGGGGCTTCAAGGTTCAATGGTTCAGTGTCAGCAACAGTTTGAATTTTAGTTTTCACTACATTATGACCTATAGGTTTGAACAGAAATGGAGCTGGAAATCAAACAGGGTTTGTGCTAACTGCATGAAAGTTCACACACTCAATCACTTCACTGTGGGCATGCTCTGGTTTGTTCCTTGTAAAAGTACCTAAAGGTGAAGCATTAACAAAATTATCCAAGAGCACTTTAGGCGAAAAAAGAGGAAATAGGCATGTATTGAAACACCTTCCCCAATTATTGGTCAGAATTTTTGATACTTGGCAGGATTCATCTCTTACTTTGCCCTATTAGGAACCCCACGATTTTACTTTTTTTTCAAGCTCTTTAAACAGGAAAGCTTTAGTTTTAGGATGATGGTTAGGACTAGGGATAGAACTAGTGTTTGGATTAGAGTTAGTTTTGTTGAAATTTCTTTGATACTGGTCAGAATTCATCTTTTACCTAGCATTACCATGTTTCTCAGGTTGGGATTTCTCAGTTCAAGGTTCACTGTCAGAAACACTTTGTGTTTTAAGGATTGACTTCATCTTGACTTCTATGGGTTAGAGTTAGGGTTAAAGCTATGGCTCAGTTTCTTTTTTATTTTTTTGGGGGGAGGGGCTAGGGCTAGGGTTAGGGCTAGATTTTTAATTAGTGTTAGGGTTAGGGCTAGTGTTAGGGTGAGGTTTAGGCTTAGGGTTAAGGTTAGATTTAGTTTCAGGGTTAGATCCAGGGTTAGGATTTGGGCTAGGGCTAGTGTTACGGTAAGGCATAGTGTTAGAACTAGGGAAATGGCTAGGACGAGAGTTAAATTTAGATTTTAGGACTTTACTTATGGTTAGGGTTAGTGTTAAAGCTAAATTATGGCTAGGATTAGGGCTAGGGTTAGGCCTTAGGGGTAGGGCTAGGTTTAGGATTAGCATTGGGGTTAGGATTAAGTTTAGGGGAATGGATGTGGTTATAGCTAGCTTTAAGGCTAAGGTGAAGGTTAGAATTAGGATTAGGGCTAGAGTTAGTGTTTAGGTTAGGATTAAGGCTAGGTATAGGGCTAGGGTTTCTGTTAGGTTCAGGGCTGGAACTAGGGCTAGAGTTAATGTCAAGTCTAGGATTATGATTAAGGATAGATTTCAGGTTAGGTTATGGCCACATCTAGTGTCAGAGCCATGTTTAGGTTAAGGGTCAGGTTTAGAGTTAGGGGTATTATTAGGGCCATGGTCAGCGTTAGTATTTGGTTTAGGTAAAAGTTTAGGTTTAAGGCTTGAATTAGTGTTAGGTTTAGGCTTAGGTTTAGGGTAATGGGTACGGTTAGGTTTAGGTTTCAGTTAAGATTTAGGGTAATGAATGGGTTAGGTTTAGCAATATGGTTGAGGTTAGCATTAGGTTAGGGTTATTTTTAGTATAAAGGATAGATTTAGAGGTAGGGTTAGGAATAGGTTATGGTTTGGATTAAGTCTAAAATTAGTATTGAGTTTAGAAATAGGGCTAGGTTTGGTTTACAGTAAGTGTTATGTTGTGGGCTAGTGTTATTTTTAGGTTAGGTAAGGGTTAGTGTTTGAACTAGGGTAATGGCTAG
Organism: Marmota flaviventris; assembly: GCF_047511675.1. Taxonomy (NCBI): domain Eukaryota; kingdom Metazoa; phylum Chordata; class Mammalia; order Rodentia; family Sciuridae; genus Marmota; species Marmota flaviventris. Next base: position 119,400 of record NW_027288146.1, on the reverse strand, counting down.
GGTGAGGTTTAGGTTTACATTTAGGTATAGGGATACATTTATGGTTAGTGTTTTGTTTAGGGTTGGGGTTATGACTAGAGATTTCATTACAGGTAGGTTTAGTTTTAGTGTAATGGATAATGTTAGATTTCGAGTTAGAGTTAGGGTTAGGGTATGGATTTGGGATAGTCTTAGGGTTAGGTTTAGTGTAAGGCTAAATGTTTCAGCTAGGGCTAAGGCTATAGTGAGGTTTAGGTCTTGGGATACATTTATGTTTTGGATTAAATTTAGTGTTAGGTATATGTTTACAATTAGGTTTAGGGTTAGGGTTCAAACTAAAGTTCGAGCTAGAATTAAGGTTAGGATAGGATCTAGGGTTAGGATTATGGTTTAGGATAAGGCTAGAGTAATGTTTAGGATAAGGGTTTGGCTTTGAGCTAGGGTTAGGTCTAAGGCAAGGGTTAGTGTTAGGGTTAGTTTTAGGGCTAGGGTTAGGGTTAGGGTTATACTTAGGGCTAAGTTTATGCCTAGGATTATGGCTAGGTTTTTTTGTTAGGTTTAGGGCTAGTGTTAGGACTATGGTTAGTGTTAGAGTGACTGTTAGGGTTAAGAGTAGGTTTAAAATAGGGTTAGGAGTAGGGTTATGTTTAGGGCTAGTATTAAGGTTAGGTTTATGGCTAGGTCTAGTGTTAGGACTAGGTTTTGGGTTAGGGTCAGGTTTAGAGATTGGTTAATGTTAGAGTCAGGGTCAGTGTTCCAGATAGGATTCGGGTTAGGGCTAGAGCCAGAAATAGGACTAGTGTTAGATCTATGGGTAGGGTAAGTGTTTAGTTTAGGTTTAGGGTTATTGTTAGGGCTATAGCTAGGATTTTGTTTAGGTCTAGGGCTAGAGTTATAGATATATCTAGGATTACTTTTTTGTCTAGATCTATGTTTGGGTTAGGTACACGTATAGCCATACCAGTAGGGCTAGTGTTATGGTTTGATTTAGGGTTAGGGTAAGGTATAGACGTAGGGTTAATGTTACGATAAGAATAAGAGTCAGGGTTAGGGTTAGAACTAGAATAAGGGCTAGCGTTAGCACTAGTAATACTGTTAGTGTTAAGTTAGGCTAAGGATTCGGGTTAGGACTAGGTTTAGCATTTGGTTTAGGGTTTGGCTTAGGGTAAGGTATAGGGTTAGAGCTAGGGTTATGGTTAGGGCTAGGGCTAGTGTTAGGGTTAAGATTAGGGTTTAAGCTAGGGTTAGGACTAGAATTAAGGGTAGGATTTGTGTTAGGGTTAGGGCTAAGTTTATGACAATGACTAATGTATGAACTAGGGTTATGCTTAGGGCTAGTTTTAGGGATAGGGTTAAGGCTAGGTCTGCTGTTATGGTTAATTTAAGGTTAGCGTGATGTTTGGAGCTATGATTAGTGTAAGGATCAGTGTCAGGATCAGGGTTATTTTTAGAGTTAGGGTTAGGGCTAAGTATATTTTTATGGTTTGTTTTAGGTTAAGGGTTAGGGTTAGGGATATGGTTTGGTGTTGTTTTAAGACTAGGGCTGGGATAAGGCTAGTTTTAAGATTAGCATTACTGTTAGGGCTAGTGTTAGGGTTTGGATTAGGATTATGGTTATGGTTAAATTTAGAGTTAAGTTTAAATTTAGAGTTAGGTTTAGATCCAGGGTTTGGCTAGGGCTAAGGATAAAAGTAAGGATAGGGCTAGGGCAAATTTTAGAGTTAGTTTTAAGGATAGGTTTAGGGTTAGGATAGGACAAAATTAGGGTTAGTGCTAGGCTTATATTAGGGTTAGGTCTAGGATTTGGGCAAAGTTTATGGTTAGGTTTAAGAATATGATTAGGTTTAGTGTTACGGTTAGGTTTCGGGTAAGAGATTGGGTTATTGCTAGGTTTAGGGCTAGGGCAAGTTTTAGAATCAAGGTTAAACCTCAGAGTATGGATTGGGTTAGGATTATGCCTAGGTTTAGGGCTCGGATTAGGGCTAGGGCTAATTTCAGGTACAGCTTTATACTTAAAGATAGTTTTAGTGTTAACTTAGATGTAGTGTAAGGGTTAGGTTTAGGGTTAGGGTCAGCTTTAGAACTAAGTGTATTGTTTGGGTCAGAGTCGTGATTAGTGTTTGCGATAGGTTTCGGTTTGATTTTAGGGCTTGAATTAGCATAGTGTTAGGTTTAGTGTAATGATATAGTTAGGTTTAGGTTTCAAGTTAGGTTCAGGGTAATAGAAAGGGTTAGGATTAGGGATATGGTAAGGTTTAGGCCTAGGGTTAGCATTAGGGTTAGGATTATGGTTAGGGTAATGGATAGGGTTAGAGCTAGGGTTATACCTAATGTTATGGTTATTATTAGTGCTAGGTTTAAGGTTATGGTTAGCGTTAGGGCTAAAGCTCTGTTTAGGGCTCAGATTAGGGTAGGTTTGGGGTTAAGTTAGGGGTAGGGTTAGGGTAATGGCTAATGTAAGAACTAGGGTTAAAATTAGGGCCAGTTTTAGGGTTAGGGTTAGGGTTAGGGCTAGGTCTAGTGTTATGTTTAGGGTGATGCTTAAAGCTAGGGTTAGTGTTAGCATCAGAATCAAGGTTATGGTTAGTTTTAGGGTTCTGCTTAAAAATAGAATTAGGGCTAGGGTTAGGGTTAGGTGTAGGGTTAGGGTTTGGTTGAGGTTAAGGGTTAAGGTTAGGGATATGGTTCGGTTTTGCATTATGGTTAGGGCTAGAGTTAGGGCTAGTTTTATGAGTAGTGTTAGGGTAAGTGTTAGTGTTAGGTTTAGGCTTTGGCTTTGCATTAGGGTTAGATTTAGGGTTAAGGTTAGATCTAGGGTTAGGACTAGGGCTAAGGAATGGCTAGGGCTAGGCCTAGGGTTAGGGCTGGATTTAAAGTTCAAGTAAGGGATAGGGTTAGAACTAGTTTTAGAGTTATGGAAAGAGTTAGACTTAGTTTTAGGGCTAGGGTTAAAATTAGGGTTAGGTATAGGGTAAGATAGGTCTAAGATTAGGGAAAGGATTGGTTTTAAGTTAGGCCTAGGTTTAAGGTTAGAGTTATGATTAAGGCTATTTTTAGTGATAAAATAGAAGAGGGTTTGTGTTCATGTTAATGCTAAGATTATATCTAGGGCTAATGTCAGGTCTAGGGTTACGGTTATGAATAGTTTTAGGGTTAGATTTGGCTATGTCTAATGTAAGGATTAGTTTTTGGGTAAGGGTCGGGTTAGAGTTAGGGAAATTATTAGGGTCAGGGTCATGGTTATGGTTACTTTTAGGTTTAAGTTTAGGATTAGGGCTCAAATTAGCATTAGGTTATGGTTAGGGTAATGATATGGTTAGATTTATGGTTCAGGTTAAGTTTAGGGTAATTGATAGGGTTGGGATTAGTCATAGGTTTAGGGTTAGGCCTAGGGTTAGCATTAGGGAAAGGGTTATATTTAGGGTAATGGATACAGTTAGAGTTAAGTTTAGGGCTAGGGTTAGCTCTTGAGATAGGGTTAGGCCTAGGATTAACATTAGGGTATGGATTATGATTAGGGTAATGGATACAGTTAGAGATACGTTTATGGTTGGACTTATGATTAGGATTAGGTCTTGAGTTACTGTTAGGGTATGGGTTAGAACTAGATTTAGGTTTAGTGTTATGTTTAGTGTAAGAGTTAGGTTCTGAGCTATGATTAGGATTAGAGCAAGGTTTAGGTTCAGGGTTATGTTTAGCGATAGGATTACAGTTGGTATAGGGTTAGTGTTAGGGTTTGGGTAATGTTTATAATTAAGTTTAAGGTTAGGGTTAAGGTAATAAATGTGGTTAGATGGAGGTTTAGGTTTAGGGACAGGGTTAGATTTAAGTTTAGGGTTAGGGTTAGGTCTATGGTTATGTTTAGGTTTATTGTAAGGGTTAGGTTTTGATCTATGCTTAAGGCTAAACTGAGTATTAGTTTAGGGTTATGTCTAGGGTTAGTTTTCTGTTTAAGGTTAGGATTATGGTTAGGGTTAATGCTAGGGTTAAAATTAGGCTTAGGGTTATGGTTAGGGTAATGGGTAGGTTTAGAACTAGGGTTAGGGATAGGTTTAATGTTAGGAGTAGGACTAGGTTTAGGGTTAGATTCAGGGATATTTCTAGATTTATGTTTATAGTAAGCATTAGGTTTTGAGGTAGGGTTAGGTCTAAGGCGAAGGTTAGGTTTCAGTTAGGGATAGGATTAGGGTTAGTGTTATGCTTAGGGCTAGATTAAGGCCTAGGATTAGCTCAAGGTTTTGTGTTAGGTTTAGGCCTAGGGTTTAATCTTGGGTAATGTAAGACCCATGGTTATGATTACGGGTAGTTGTAGGGTTAGGGTTATGACAACGTCTAATATTAGGTGTAGATTTTTTGTTAGGGTCAGGTTTTGAATTAGGTTTATTGTAAAAGGCAGAGTCAGTGTTTGAGTTAGAGTTCAAGTTAGGGTTACAGCCAGAGTTAGGAGTATATTTAGGACTAGAGATAGGGTTAGTGTTTGTGTTAGGATAAGGGTTATTGTTAGGCCTAGGACTCGGTTTTTGTTTAGGTCTAGGGATAGAGTTAAGGCTAGATTTAGGATTAGGTTTAGGTCCAGGGCTAGTGTTAGGTTTGAGTCTAGTGTTAGGTTCAGGTTTAGAACTAGGGCTTGTGTTATGGTCAGGATAAGGGTCAGGGTTAGCGTTTGGGTTTGGGGTAGGATTAGAGCTAGAATGAGGGCTAGGTTCAGGACTATTAATAATGTTAGGATTTTGGTTAGTCTAAGGATTAGGCATAGGTTTAGGGCTACCATTAGGGTTAGGGTTATTCATAGGGTAAGACATAGCCTTAGACCTAGGGTTAGGGCTAGATTTAGGATGAGGGTTAGATCTAGGTTTAGGATTCGGATTGGGGCTATTTTTTGCCTTAGGGTTAGGGCTAATGTTAGGGCAATGGCTAATGTAAGAACTAGGTTTACAATTAGGGTTAGTTTTAATGTTAGGATTAGGGATAGGTCTAGTGTTAGGGTTAGATTTATGGTTAGTTTGATATTTAGAGCTAGTGTTACTGTTAGGATATGAATCAGGGTCAGGGTTAGGGTTAAGACTTGAATTAAAAATAGAATTACTTTTAGGTTTCAGTTTAAGGTTAGGAGGGTGTTAAGAGCTAGGGTGAGTTTTAGGATATGAGTCAGGGTCAGGATTAGATTTAAGGTTAGGGTTAGGACTCCAATTAAGGCTATGGTTAGGTCTAGGTGTAGTTTTAGGATTTGGTTTAAGTTAAAGTTTATGGTTAGAACTATTGATCAGTTTGTTTTACACCTAGGGTTAGGGTTAGGGCTAATTTTTTGATTAGCATTAGGGTTAGGGCTAATTTTAGTTTTAGGCTTAGGCTTAGGTTTAGGGTTAGATTTCGAGTTAGAGTTAGAACTAGGGTTAGGGCTAGGACTAAAAATATGGAAAGGGTTAGGGCTAGAGTTTGGGTTATGGTAATGGATAGGTTTAGAACTAGAGAGACGGATAATCTGAGAGGTAGAGTTAGTGTTAGGGCTAGGGTTAGGTTTAGGTATAAGTTAGCATTATGGCCAGTGTTAGAGTTTTCTCTAGGTTGAGGGTCAGTTTTAGATCTAGGGTTTGTTTTATGGTCAGAATAAGGCTCAGGGTTAGCATAAGGCTTTGGGATAGGATTAGAACTAGAATGAGGGCTAGAGTGAGGACTATTAATAGGGTTAGGATTTTGGTTAGCCTAAGTATTACAGATAGGTCTAGGTTTACCAGTAGGGTTAGGGTTTCACTTAGGGTAAGGGAGAGAGTTAGAACTAGGGTTAGGGCTAGAGTTAGGGTAGCGTTAGTTTTAAAGTTAGATTTAGGGTTCAGATTAGGGCTAGTTTTGTGTTAGGGTTAGGACTAGGGTTAGGGCAATCACGAATATAAAAATTAGGGTTACAATTAGGGTTAGTTTTAGGGTTAGGGTTAGGAGCAGGGGTGGTTTTACTGTTAGGGTTAAGTTTAAGGTTAGGGTGATATTTAGAGCTAGGGTTAGTTTTAGGATATGAGTCAGGGTCAGGGTCAGCTTTAGGAATCAAATAAGGGCTAGGGATATTGTTAAGTTTTGGTTGAAGTTTAGGATGCTGTTTCGAGCTAGGGTGAGTTTAGCATATGAGTCAGTGTCAGGTATACATTTAAGGTAAGGTTTAGGACTATAATTAAGCCTATGGTTAGGTCTAGGTGTAGTGTTAGGGTTTGGTTTAAGTTAGGTTTAGGGTTAGGGATATTGCTTGGTTTTGTTTTACTGTTAGTTGTAGGGTTAGGTCTAGTTTTATGATTAGCATTAGGCTTAGGTTTAGTGTTAGTGTAAGGCTTGGGCTTAGTTTTAGGGGTAGTACTAAGGATTGGGCAAGGGTTAGGGCTAGGGTTAGAGTTATGGTAAGGGCTAGGATTAAAACTAGTAATTGGGCTAGTGTGAGAATCATTGTTAGTCTTAGGGCTAAGATTAGGTTTAGGGTTAGGAATAGGGCTAAATTAGGGCTAGGATTAGGTCTATGTTTAGTGTTCAGTTTAAGCATAGAATTAGGGTTAGATTTAGGATTTAGTTTAGGGTAAGCTAGGTTAGAGTTAGAGGTAGGGTGATGTTTAGAATAAGGATTAGGATTAGGGTTATGATTAAGGATAGGTTTAGGGCTAGGATAAGGGCTAGTGTTTGCTTTCAGGTTACGGCTAGGATTAGGATTATGGCTAATTTCAAGTTTAGAATTATGTTTAAAGATAGTTTTAGGGTTAGAATTATGGGTAAGTCTAGTGTAAGGTTTAGGTTTATGTTTAGGGTCAGGTTTTGGGCTAGGGGTATTATTAAGGTGAAGGTCTAGGTTAGGGTTTAATAGGTTAAGGCTTAAAGTTAGGGATTGAATTAGCATTAGGGTAAGGGTTTGGGTAATGACAGGCTTAGAATTATGATTCATGTTAGTTTTAGGGAAATGCATAGGGATAGGATTAGAGATAGGGTTAGGTTTAGATCTAGGTTAAGCATTAGGTTTAGGGTTATTGTTTTGGTAACGTATAGGGTTAGAGCTAGGTTTATGGTTATGTTTAGGGCTAGGGCTAGGGTTAGGGTTAGGTTTAGGGTTTAAGCTCGGGTTAGGGCTCGGATTAGGGCTAGGATTTGGGTTAAGTTAGTTTAGGTTTAGGATTACAGCTAATGTAAATACAAGGGTTATGATTAGTGCTAATTTTAGGGTTAAGATTAGAGCTAGGTGTAGTGTTAGGTTTAGAGTTAGGATTAGGGTAATGTTTAGAGGTAGGATTAGTTTTAGTGTCAGAGTCAGTGTTTTAGTTTAGTTTTAGGGTTCACCTTAAAACTCAAATTAGGGCTAGGGTCAGGGGTAGGTGTATGTTTAGGGTTTGGTTTAGTTTAAGGGTTAGGAGTAGAGCTTATGGATCAGTTTTGTTTTAGGGCTAGGGCTAGGTTTAGGGCTACTTTTAGGATTAGTGTTAGGGTTAGGACTAGTGTTAGAGTTAGGCTTAGGCTTCGGGTCAGGGTTAGATTTAGAGTTAAATTATGATCTAAGGTTAGTGCTTAGGCTATGGTTAGTGCAAGAGTTAGGAATAATTTAGGGCTAGGTTTAGGATTACGTTAAGGGATAAGGTTAGAACTAGTGATAGGGATAGTGTGAGAGTTAGATTTATTTTTAGGTCTAGGGTTATGTTTAGTTGGAAAGATAGGGTGAAATTAGGGCTAAAATTAGCGCTAGGGTTAGTATTGGGGTTAGACCTAGGGTTAGGGTTAGGGTTAGGATTAATCTAGGTTTAGGGCTAGGATAAGGGCTGAGGATTTTGTTTTGTTTTAGAGATAGGATTAGGGCTAATACTAATGTCAGATTTGGGGTTGCGGTGGAGGAGAGGACAGTTTTAAGATTAGGTTTATGGCTAGGTCTTGTTTAAGGGTTAGGTTTATGGTTAAGGGTCAGGCTTAGAGCTAGGAAAATTGTTAGGTTCAGGATCAGATTAGAGTTTGGTTGAGGTTAGGGTTTAGGGTAAGTGCTCACATAAGCATTAGGGTCAGGGTTAGGGTAATGATAGGTTTGGTTTAGGCTTCAGGTTAGGTTTATGGTAATTGATAGGGTTAGGTTTAGTGATAGGGTTTGTGTTAGGCCTTGGGTTAGCATTAGGGTGAGGGTAATGTTTAGGATAATGGATAGGGTTAGAGCTAATTTTAGGGCCTGGGTTACGGTCAGGAATAGGTCTTGAGTTAGGGTTAGAGTTAGGATTAGAACTTGGATTAGTGTTAGGGTTATGTTTAGCATAAGGATTAGGTTTTGAGCTAGGGTTAGGGCTAGGATGAAGGCTAGGTTTAGAGTTAGGTCTAGGGATAAGATTAGAGTATGGTTAGGGTTAGGATTGGATTAGGGCTAGCATCATCATTAGTTGGTAGGGATAGGGTTAGAGTAATGGATATGGTTAGATGTAGGCATAGGGTTATGGTTAGTGTTAGATTGAGGTTTAGGGTTAGGGTTAGGGTTGTGGTTACGTTTAGGTTTATGGTAAGTGTTAGGGTTTGAGCTAGAGTTAGGTCTATGGCAAGTGTGAGGTTTAGGGTTAGGTCTAGTGTTAGTTTTCTGTTTAAGTTTTGAGTTAGGCATAGGCATAGGGTTATCAATAAGTTTAGGTTTAGTTTTAGGGTAATAGGTAGGTTTAGAGCTAAGTTTAGGGCTAGGGTTAAGTTTAGGATTAGGGCTGGTGTTAGGGGTATATTTAGGAATAGGTGTAGGTTTATGTTTAGGATAAGGGTTAGGCTTTAAACTAGGGTTAGGACTAATCAAGTATTAGGTTAGTGTTAGGGTTAGGGTTATGCTTATGCCTAGGGTTAGCTCTAGGTTGTGTGTTAGGTTTAGGCCTAGGGTTAGGGCTGTGGGTAATGTAAGAGCTAGGGATATGATTAGGGCTAGTTTGAGGGTTAGGATTTTGGCTATGTCTAGTGTTAGGTTTAGATTTTCAGTTAGGTTCAGGTTTAGAGTTATGTTTACTCTTAAAGGCAGGGTCAGTTTTGGGTTCGAGTTAGCATTAGGGTTACAGCCAGAATTAGAACTAGGTTTAGGTCTAGGTGTAGTGTTAGTGTTTGTGGTAGGTTAAGGGTTATTTTAAGGGCTAGGAATATTTTTTTTATGTCTTAGGCTAGAATTAAGGCTACATTAAGGATTCGACTTATTTCTAGGGCTAGTGTTATGGTTTGGTCTAGGGTTAGGGCCAGATGTAGACCTAGGCTTAATGTTAGGGTCAAAATAATGGTCAGGGTTACCTTTGGGGTTTGGAAAAGTGTTTGAGCTAGAGTGAGTGTAGGGTTATGACTATTAATTTGGTTAGGGCTTTGGTTAGCTTAAGGATAAGGGATAGGTCTAGGGTTACCATTAGGGTTATGGTTTTCCTCTGGGTAAAGTATAGGCTTAGAGCCAGTGTGACAGCTAGAGTTAGGGTTAGGGTTAGAGTTAAATCTTGGTGTAGGGCACAGATTAGGGCTAATTTTTGTGTTAGGGTTTGGGCTAATATTATGACAATGAATAATGTAAGAAGTAGGTTACAATTAGGATTAAGGGTAGGGGTAGGTCTAGTGTTAGGGTTAGGTTTAATATTAGGGTCATATTTATAGCTAGGTTAGTATTAGGATATGATTCAGAGACAGTGTTAGTTTTAGGGTTAGTGTTAGGACTAAAATAATGGCTAGGATTACTTTTAGGGTTCAGTTTAAGATGAGGGTGGTCTTTAGAGCTAGAATGACTGTTAGGATATGAGTCAGCATCAGGGTTAGTTTTCAGGTTAGGGTTATGACTCGAATTAAGGCTAGGGTTACTGTTAGGGTTCGGTTTAAATTTAGGGTGGTGTTTAGACCTAGGGTGAGTATTAGGATTTGATTCAGGTTCAGGGTTAGTTTAGGGTTATGTTCAGGACTCGAATTTGGCTATGGTTAGGTCTAGGTGTAGTGTTAGGGTTTGGTTTAAGTTAAGGTTTAAGATTAGGACTATTGCTCAGTTTTTTTTTTTTTTTTTTTTTTTTTTTTTTTTTTTTTTTTTTTTTTTTTTTTTTTTAGATAGAGAATATTTTAATATTGTTTTTATTTAGTTTTTGGTGGACACAACATCTTTTTTTAAATTATATTTTTTATTTTTCCCGAGGATCAAACCCAGCACCCCATGCATGCCAGGCGAATGCACTACTGCTTGAGCCACATCCTCAGCCCCCATTGCTCAGTTTTCTTTTAGTGTTAGGTTATATGATTAGCATTAGGATTAGTAGGGCTAGTGTTTATGTTAGGCTTAGGCTTAGGTTTAGGTTAAGACTTGGAGTTAGGGTTAGATATAGGGTTAGGGCTAGGTCTAAGGATAGGGCAAGTGTTAGAGCAAGGTTTAGGGATATGTTAAGTGATAGGGATAGAACTAGAGATAAGGCTAGATTGAGAGTTAGAGTTAGTCTTAGTGCTAGCGTTATGATTAGTTTTAGTGATAGGGCTAAATCAGGGAAAGGATTAGAACTAGGGTTAGTGTTCTCCGTAGGCATAACATTAAGGCTAGGTTTAGGGTTAAGTTTAGGGTAAGGGATATTTTATAGCTAGGTTTAGAGGTAGAGTGAGGGTTAGAATTAGGAATATGGCTAGGGTTAGGGTTAGGGTTATGATTAAGGCTAGCTATAGGGCTAGGATGAGGGCTAGGGTTTGTTGTAGTGTTAAGTCTAGAGTTAGGGCTAGGGATAATGTCAGGTCTAGTGTTACAGTTAGTAGTACCTTTAGTATTAGGTCTATGTCTTATTCTAGTGTAAATGTTAAGTTTAGGGTAAGGGTCAGTTTTAGAGCTGGGGTATTTTTAGGTTCAGGGTCAGGGTTATGGTTTGTATTAGGTTAAGATTTAGGGATAGGGCTCAAATGAGCATTAGGGTTAGACTTAGGATTAGGGTAATGAACAGGGTTAGGTTTAGAGTTCAGGATATGTTTAGGGTAAAGGAGAGATTTAGGGTTTGCGATAGGGTTAGGGTTAGGCCTAGGGTTAGCATTAGGAATAGTGTTATCATGAGGGTAAAGTGTACAGTTACGGTTAGGCTTAGGGCTAGGGCTAGGGTTAGGGTTATTGTTAGGGACAAGGCTAGGGTTATGTTTAGTCCAAAGGTTAGGCTTTGAGCTATGGTTAGGCCTAAGGTGAGGGTTAGGCTTAGGAATAGGGCTAGGTTTAGGGTTAGGGTCAAGCTTAAGGTAGGTTTAAGCCTTGGATTAGGGTTAGGTTTTGTGTTAGGTTTAGGTCTAGGGTTAGTGCTCTGGGTAATGTAAGATCTAGGGTTCTATTAGGGCTAGTTTTATGGTTAGGGTTATGGCTAGTTCTAGGATTAGGTTTAGATTTTGTTTAGAGTCATTTTTAAAGCTAGGTTTAGTGTTAGTGTCAGGGTCAGTGTTCAGATTAGAGTTAGAATGAAAGCAAGAATCAGGATTAGGGTTAGGTCTGGGGGTAGTGTTATTGTTTGGTTTAGGTTAAGGGTTATTGTTAGGGCTAGGACTAAGTTTTTATTTAGGTCTAGGGCTAGAGTTTTTGCTAGATTTAAGATTAATTTTAGGTCTAGGTGTAGTGTGAAGGTTAGGTTTAGGTAAAAGTTTACTGGTAGGGCTAGTTTCAGGGTTCAGTTTAGGGTTAAGGTCAAGTTTAGACCTATAATTAGTGTTATGGTCAAATAAGGGTGAAGGTTAGAGTTAGGTTTTGGATTAGGTTTAGAGATAGATTGAGGGCTAGAATTTGGAGTAGTAATAGGGTTAGTGTTTGATTTAGGCTAAGGATTACCATTAGGACAAGGGTTAGCATTATGGATAGGGTTTGGATTAGGATAAGAGATATGGTTAGAGCTAGGCTTAGAGCTAGGGTTAGGGTTAAATCAATTTTTGTGCTCATATTAGGGCTATTTTTGTTTTGAAGTTGGGACTAGGGTTAGGACTATGGCTAATGTAAGAACTAGAGTTATTATTATGGTTAGTTTTTGGGTTAAGGTTTGTGCTAGGAATGGTGTTAGCATTTGCTTATAGTTAGAGTGATATATAGAGCTAGAGTTAGTGTTTGGCTAATAGTCAGGGTAAGGGTTAATTTTAGTCCTAGGACTCAAATTTGAGCTAGGGTTATGGATAGTTGTAGGGTTAGGGTTTGGTTTAGTTTAGGGTTAGGGTAATGGCTCGGTTTTGTTTTAGGGCTAGGGCTAGGGTTGGGGTTAGATTTACGATTAGCAATCGTGTTCAGCTCGTTGTAGGGTGAGGTTTAGGCTTAAGGTTAGGGTTAGATTTAGAGTTTATAACCATAATTTAGAGTTATGATTAGATTTAGGGTTAGGGCTAAGTTTAGGGCTAGTGTTAGGTTTACGGTAATGGACAGGTTTAGAAATAGAAACAGGGCTATGTTGAGAGTTAGAGTTATTGTTAGTGCTATAGTTAGGGATTTGCTTAGGGTTAGGGTTAATTAGGGATATATTAGTGCTAGGTTTAGTGTTAGGGTTAGGCCCATGGTTAGGGCTAGAATTAGTATTAGTGTTAGTGTTAGGGTTAGGGTTAGTTTTAGGGGAAGGGATGAAGTTATGGCTAGGTTCAGGGGTAGGGCGAGGGTTAAAATTATATATAGGAATAGGGTAAGTTTTTGGGTTCAGATTAAGACTAGGTTTAGTGTTAGGATGACGGCTAGGGTTTGTGTTAGATTTAGAGCTAGTATTAGAGCTATGGCTAATGTCAGAGCTAGGGTTATGGTTAGGAATAGTGTTAACTTTAGGTTTATGGCTAGATCTAGTGGAAAGTTAGGTTTAGGGTAAAGGTCAGGTTTAGATATAGGTGTATTATTATGGTCAGAGTACATTTTAGAGTGGATTAGGATAAGGTTTAGGGTTAGAGCTCAAATTAACATAAGGTTTAGGGTTAAAGTAATGGATAGTGTTAGTTTTAGGGTTCAGGTTATGTTTAGAGTAATAGATAGGGTTAGTGTTAATGATAGGATTAGGGTTAGGCCTAGGGTTAGCACTTGGGTTAGGTTTATGTTTAGGGTAAAGGATAGGGTTAGTGCTAGTGTTAGGGCTTGTGTTAACATTAGGAGTTTGGCTAGGTTTAGAGATAGGCCTAGGGTTAGTGTTAGTGTTAGGTTTAGCAAAAGTGTTAGGGTTTGAGCTAGTTTTAGGGCTAGGGTGACGTTAGAGTTCTAGTCAGAGATATGGTTAGGGTTAGAGTTAAGTTTATGGCTTGTTTTAGCATTAGGGTTATGTTTAAGGTATTGGATAGAGTTTGTGCTAGAATTTGTGCTGTCGTTACAGTTAGGATTAGGGCTAGTTTTAGGGTTAGGTTGAGCATTAGGGCTATTGTTATGTTTAGGGTAAGGATTAGAGTTTGTGTAGGGTTAATGCCAGGGCCACTCTTAGGGTTAAGGTTAGTGCTAGGGATAGTGTTAGGGTTACGCTTAGGTCTAGGTTTAGGGCTAGGATTAGGGCTAGGTTGTGTGTGAGGTTTAGGGCTAGTTTTAGGTGTATGTGTAATGTAAGTGCTGGGGTTATTGTTATGGGTAAATTTAGGGCTTCATTAGTCTTAGGGTTAGTTTTTCAGTTAGGATAAGGTTTCGAGCTAGGGTTTGTGTTAGGGTAAGTGTCTAGGTTTAAGTCTAGGGTTATGGTTGGGGATAGATTTAGGGTTATGTTTATGGTTAACTCTAGTGTAAGGGTTAGATTTAGGTTAAGGGTCATGTTTAGAGCTAGATGTATTAGTAAGGTCAGGGTATGGCTTATGGTTCAGTTTAGGTTAAAGTTAGGTTAAGGCGTAGGGTCAAGGTTAGAGCTAGGTATATTATTACGGGAAGGGTTAGAGTTAGGTTTTGGCTTGGGTTAAGTTTAGGATTAGAGTTTGAATTAGCATTAGGGTTAGAGTGAGAGTAATGATAGCATTAGGTTTAGGGTTCTGGTTAGGTTTAGGTTAATGAATAAGGTTACGGTAAGCGATAAGGTTAGGGCTTGGCTTAGAGTTATCATTAGGGTTATGGTTATGGTTAGGGTAATGGATAGGGTTAGAGCTATTGATAAGGCAAAAGTTATGGTTAGCATTCTGGATAGGGTTAGGGTAAGGTTTAGGGCTAGGTTTTGAGTTAGGGTTAGGGTTAAAACCACGGTTAAGTCTCAAATAAGGGCTAGGTTTTAGGTTTGGTTATGGCTAGGGTTAGGGCTATGGCTAATGTATAAACTGCTGTTACATTTGGTGCCAGTTTTAGGGTTAGGGTTTCGTTGATGTTTAGAGCAAGCATTATATTTAGGGTAAGTGTCAGGGTAAGGGTTAGTTTTCGTGTTAGGTTTAGGACTCAAATTAGGGCTAAATTTAGTGCTAGGTCCAGGGTTAGGTTTTGGTCTAGGTTAAGGGTTATGGTTAGGGCTATGGCTCAGTTTTGTTTTAGGGCTAGGCCTATGGTTAAGGCTGGATTTTGGATTAGCATCAGGGTTAAGGCTAGTGTTAGAGTAAAGTTTAGACTTAGGTTTAGGTTTAGATTTAGAGTTAGGTTTGATCTAGTGTTAGGGCTCATTCTAGGCTTAGAACTAGCGTTAGGGTTATGGTAAGAAATATAGTTAGAACTAGGGATACGTCTATGGTGAGGATTAGAGTTATTCTAAGGAGTAGGCTTATGGTGAGGGTTAGGTTTAGGGCTAAATTAGGGCTAGGATTAGGACTAAGTTTAGTGTTAGGGTTAAGCCTAGGGTTTGGGCTGGGGTTAGGGTTAGCACTGGTGTTAGGGTTTTGTTTAGACAAATGAGTGGGGTTACAGCTAGGTTTAGGGCTAGGGTTAGGGTCAGGATTAGGATTAGGCCTGGGGTTATGTTTCAGTTTAGGATTAAAGCTAGGATTAGGGCTAAAATGATGGGTAAGTTTTCTGATAGGGTTAGGGCTATGACACGGGCTAGGGATAATATCAGGTCGAGGGTTATGGTTAAGGATAATTTTAGGGTTAGGTTACAGCTAGATCTATTGTAAGGATTAGGTTTATGTTAAAGGTCATTTTTAGAGCTAGAATTATTATTTGTGTCACGGTGAGGGTCAGGGTTAGCGTTTGGTTTACATTAAGGTTAAGGGGATAGGGCTTGAATTAGTGTCAGGGTTAGGTTTAGAGTTAACGTAATGAAAGGGTTTACTTTAGGTTTTAGTTAAGGTTTAAGGTAACAGATGGGTTAGGTTTCAGCAATCGGGTTAGGGTTAGAATTAGGGTTAGGGTTACGTTTAGTGTAATGTATAGTTTTACAGCTAGGGTTAGGGCTAGGTTTAAGGATGGGGCTAGGGTTTGTTAGGGTAAGTGTTAGTTTAGGGTTAAGGTTATGGTTATGTTAGGATAAGAGTTAGTGTTTGAGCTGGGGTTAGAGCTAGTGCGAGGGTTAGGTTTAGGTTCACTTCTGAGTTCAAGATTATGGTTATAGTTAGGTTTAGGTTTGGGATAGGGTTTTAATTAGGGTTAGGGTTAGGGTAATGGATATGCTTAGGACTAAAGTTTGGGCTAGGATTAATGTTAGGATTAGGGCTAGGGTTTGGATTAGGATTTAGGATAGGCCTAGGGTTATGTTTAGTGTAAGGGTTAGGCTTTGAACTAGAGGTAGGTCTAAGAAGAAGGTTAGGGTTAGAGTTAGGGTTAAGGTTATGGATAGGCTTAGTTTTATGCTTAGAGCTAAGTTTAGGCCTAGGATTAGCTCTAGGTTTTGTGTTAGGTTTAGGGCTAGGGTTAGGACTATGGGTAATGTAAAAGCTAGGGTTATGTTTAGGGCTAGTTTTAGTTTTAGGGTTATGGCTAGGTGTTGTGTTAGGTCTAGGTTTTGGGTTAGTGTCATGTTTAAAGCTAGTTTAAGTGTTAGGATCGGGTTCAGTGTTTTGGGTAAGGTTAGGTTTAGGGTTAAAGCCAGAATTAGGACTAGGGTTAAGTTTAAGAATAGGGTAAGTGTTTGGTTTAGGTTAAGGGTTATTGTTAAGGCTAGTTCTAGGTATTTGTTTAGGTGTAGGGCTAGAGTTATACCTATATTTAGGATTAGCTTTGGGTCTAGGTCTAGTGTTTGGCTTAGGTATAAGTATACGGTTACTGGTAGGTCTAGTGTTAGGTTTTGGTTTAGGTTTAGGGTCAGGTTTAGACCTAGGGTTACTTTTAGGGTCAGATGAGGGTCAGAGTTAGGGTTAGAATAAAAAATGAGGGCTAGGGTTAGGACTAGTAATACTGTTAGTATTTAAGTTAGGCTAAGGTTTAGGGTTAGGACTAGGGTTAGCATTTGGTTTATGGTTTGGCTTAGGGTACAGGATAGGGTTAGAGCTAGGGTTAGGAATAGAGCTAGTGTTAGGGTTAGGGCTAGGTGTAAGGTTTGGTTTTGGTTTAGGTTAAAGGTTTGCGTTAGAGATATGGCTTTTTTTTTTTTTTTTTTTTTTTTTTTTTTTTTTTTTTTTTTTTTTTTTTTTTTTTTTTTGGCTAGGGCCAGGGCTAGTTCAAGTTTTAAGATTAGCATTATGGTTAGGTGTAGTGTTAGTGTTTTGTTTGGCTTATGATTATAGTTAAATTTAAAGTTAGGTTTAGATTTAGATTTAGGTTTAGATCTAGAGTTAGAATAGGGCTAAATATAGAACTAGGGCTAGAGTAAGAGTTAGAGTTAGTCTTAGGGCTAGGATTAGGATTAGATAGGATTAAATTAGGTCTAGGATTATCGCTAGGCTTAGTATTATTATTAGGCCTAGGGATAGGGCAAGAGTTAGGGTTAGGTTTAGGGTTATGGTTAGGTTTATGGTAAGGGATGGGATTTTAGTTAGGTTTTGGGCTAGGGTGAGGGTTAGAATTAGGGTTATGGCTCAGGTTATGTTTCGGGTTAGGATTAAGGATAATTTTAGGGCTAGGATTATGGTTAGGGCTAATTTCAGGTCTAGGTTTATGGTTAAAGATAATTTTATGTTAGGTTTATGGCTACTCCTTGTGTAAGTTTTAGGTTTAGAGTTAGGGACAGGTTTAGAGCTAAGCATATTATTAGGGTCATGATCATGTTTAGTGTTTTGGATAGTTTAAGGTTTAAAGTTAGGACTGGAATTAGCATTAAGGTTAAGATCAGCATAATGATAGGGTTAGGATTAGGTTTCAGGTTAGATTTAGAGTAATGGATACGGTGAAGTTTGGGCATAGGGTTAGGTTTAGGCCTAGGGTTAGCATTAGGGTTAGGGTTATGGTTAGGGAAATGAATAGCAGTAGAGCTAGGGTTACAGCTAAATTTATGGTTGCAATTATTTATAGAATTAGTGTTATGTTTAGGGTTAAAGCTAGGGTTAGGGCTCAGAATAGGGCTGAGACATGGATTAAGTTAGGACGAGGCTTAGGGTTATGTCTAATGTAAGTACCAGGGTTATGATTAGGGCGAATTTTAGTGTTACTGGTTAGGACTAGGTCTAGTGTTAGGTTTTTGTTTAGGGTTAGGATGATGTTTAGACCTAGGGTTATTGTTAAAGTCAGAATCAGGGTGAGTGTTAGTTTTAGGGTTCGGCTTAATAACTCGAATTATTGCTAGGTTTAGGGCTAGGTGTAGGATTACTCTTGATTTATGTTAAGAATTAGGGTTAGGTCTATGGCTCGGTTTTATTTTAGAGCTAGTGCTAGGGTTAGGATTAGTTTTAGGATTAGCCTTTAGGGTTATGTCTAGAGTTGGGTTTAGGCTTAGGTGTATTGTTAGAGTTAGATTTAGAGTTAGGGTTAGATCTATGATTATGGCCAGGGATGTGAATAGGGCTAGGGTTAGACCTATGGTTCAGGCTAGGATTAGGCTTCCAGTAAAGTATAGGGTTAGAACTAGAGTTAGGGCTATGGTGAGAGTTAGAGTTAGTCTTTGGGCTAGGGTTAGGGCTAGGGTTAGTTAAATTGGAGCTAAGATTAGGGATATGGTTATTGTTAGGGTTAGGCCTAGGGTTAGGTTTAGAGTTATAATTAACGCTATGTTTAGGGCTAGGATAAAGACTAGGGTTTTTGCTAGGGTTAGGGCTAGGATTATGGCTAGCACTAAATTCAGGTCTAGGGTCATGCTTAGGGATAGTTTTAGGGTTAGGTTTATGGCTAAGTCTAGTGTAAGGGTTAGGTATATGGTAACAGTCAGGTTTACAGCTAGGGGAATTATTAATGTCAGGGTCAGTGTTGGGCTATGGTTTATGTTTGATTTTAGGTTTAGGGCTCGAATTAGCATTAAGGTTAGAATTAGGGTAATGATAAAGATAGATTTATGGTTCAGGTTAGGTTTAGGGTAACTGACAGTTTGGGGGATATTTATAGGGTTAGGGTTAAGCCTAGGGTTATATTAGCACAAGGGTAATGTTTAGGGTAATGGATACAGTTAGATTTAAGGTTATGGCTAGGGTTATGTTTAGGAGTAGGTCTTGAGATAGGGTTAGGGTGAGGGTTAGAACTAGGGTTTGGTTTAGGTTTATGTTTAGCGTAAGGGTTGGGTTCTGAGCTATGGTTAGGGATAGGCTGGGAGTTAGCTTCAGGGTTCGGTCTAGGGATAGGATTACCATAGATTTTGGGTTTGAGTTAGGGTTAGAGTTAGACCTAGGATAAGGGTCAGGATTAGGGTTAGATTTTGTGATAGAGTTAGAGCTAGAATGAGAGCTACGGTGAGGGCTATAAATAGAGTTAGGATTTTGGTTAGCCTAAGGATTAGGGATAGGTCTAGGGCTACCCTTAGGTTTAGGGGTTTCCTTAGGGTAAGGGATTGGTTTAGAACTAGTGGGGCTATTGTTAGGGTTATAGTTAGGGTTAAATCTAGGCGAAGGACTCGAATTAGGGCTAGTGTTTGTGTTAGGGTTAGGAATAGGATTAGGGCCACAGCTAATGTAAGAACTAGGGTTAAATTTAGGTTTGTTTTAGTGTTATGTTTAGGTTTAGTGATAGGGTTCGGTTTAAGTTTAGGGTTATATTTATAGTTAGGTTTTGTGTTAGGATAAGAGTCAGATCAGGGTTTATTTTAGGGTTAGGGATAGGATGCGAATTATTGTTAGGGTTATTCTTAGCATTTGGTTTAAGGTGACGGCTGCCTTAGAGCTAGGTTGAGCGTTAGGATATGAGTGAGAGTCAGTGTTAGTATTAAAATTAGGGTTAGAACTCAAATGAGGGCTAGGGATAGGTCTAGGTTTAGTGTTAGGGTTGGTTTAAGTTAATGTTTAGGGTTAGGGCTATTTCTTGGTTTTGGTTTAGTCCTAGGGTTAGGTTTAGCAATAGTGTAAGTGTTAAGCTTAGGCTTAGGGTTAGGGTTACATTCGGAGTTAGGGTAAATCTAGGGTTAGGGCTCAGACAAAGGATAGGGCAAGGCTTAGAGCTAGGGATAGGGTTATAATAAGGCATAGGGTTAGAACTAGGGATAGTTATAGAGCGAGATTTAGAGTGAGTCTTAGGGCTAAGGTTAATGTTAGGGTTAGAGATAAGGCTAAATTAGTGCTAGGATTAGGGCTAGGTTTATTGTTTGGCTTAAGCCTAGAATTAGGGTTAGGGTTAGGATTAAGTTTATGGTAAGAGATAGCATTATAGCTAGCTATAGTGGTAGGGTGAGGGTTACAATTAGGTTTAGGGTTCGGGTTATGATTAAAGCTAGGTTTAGGTCTAGGTTGAGGGCTAGGTTTTGTTTTAGGTTTAGGAATAGGATTAGGTCTAGGGCTAATTTCAGGTCCAGAATTTTGTTTAAAGATAGTTTTAGGGTTAGGATTATGGTTACTCTAGGGTAAGGGTTAGGTGTACAGTTATGTTCAAGTTTAGAGCTAGGAGTTTTATTAGGTTAAAGGTCAGGATTAGGGTTTGAGATAGGTTAAGGTTTAAAGTTAGTGCTTGTATTAGTGTTAGGGTTAGGGTTAGAGTAATGATAAGGTTAGGTTTAGGTTTAGGATAGGTTCAGGGTAATAGATTGGGTTAAGATTGAGGTTCATGCCTAGGGTTATCATTAGGGTTATGGTTTTGATTATGGTAATGGATAGAGTTAGAGATCAGTTTAGGGCTAGGTTTAAGGTTACACATAGGGCTAGTATTAAAGCTAGGATTAGGGCTAGGTTTTGTTTTAAGTTAGGGATATGGTTATGGTTAGGGCTAATGTAAGTACTAGGGTGATGTTTAGGGCTACTTTTAGGGTTTTAGGGCAAGAGTTATTGTTAGGGTTAGGTTTAGGGTTAGGATGATGTTTAGAGCTAGTAGTGTTAGAGTCAGTGTCAGGTTCATGGTTTGTTTAATGGTATGGCTTACAACTCATATTAGGGCTAGGGTTAGGTCTATCTTTAAGGTTAGGGTTTGGTTAAAGTTAAGGGTACAATTATAGCTATAGCTAGGTTTTCTTTTAGGGCTAGGGTTAGGGTTATGGTTATTTTTAGGATTAGTTTTATGATTTGGGCTAGTCTTCAGTGTTTGGCTCAGTCTTCAGGTTAGGGCTCTATTTAGAGTTAGGTTTGTCTAAGGTTAGTGCTAGGGCAAAGAATAGGGCAAGCATTAGGGATAGGGTTAGGGTTACAGTAAGGGATAGAGTTTGAACTAGTGAAAGTTCTAATGTGAGAGTTAGAGATAGTATTGGGACTAGTGTTAGAGATAGTGCTCATTTAGGTCTAAGATTAGGTCTAGGGTTAGTGCCAGGGTTAGGCCTAGAGATTGGGTTAGATTGTAATTAAGGCTATGTTTAAGGCTAGGATAAGGGCTAGGGTTTGTTTTAGGGTTAGGGCTAGAATTATGGCTAGGGATAATGTCAGGTCTAGGGTTACAGTTAGGGATAGTTTTAGGAAAAGTTTTATGGCTAGGTTTATTGTAAATGTTAGGTATAGGGTAAGAGTCAGGTTTAGAGCTAGGGGAATTATTAGGACCAGGGCCAGTGTTAGGGCTTGGTTTAGGTTTGAGTTTATGGTTATGGCTCAAATTAGAGTTAGGGTTAGGGTTAGGGTAAACATAGGGTTAGGTATAGGGTTCAGGTTAGGTTTAGGGTAATTGATAGTTTTGGGGATAGTGATAGGGTTTGGGGTAGTCTTAGGGTTAGCATTAGGATAAGGGTTATGTTTAGGGTAATGGATACAGTTAGAGTTAAGTTTAGGGCTAGGTATATTTTTAGGATTAGGTCTTGAGTTAGGGTGAGGGTTAGGATTAAGGCTAGGTTTATGGCTTGGATGAGGGTTTGTTTTAGGGCTAGGACTAGGATTAAGGCTAGGGCTAATGTCAGGTCGAGCATTACAGTTAATGGTAGTTGTAGGGTTTGGTTTTGAATAGGTCTACTGTAAGGGTTAGGTTTAGGGTAAAGGTCAGGTTTAGAGATAGGTGTATTATTACAGTCAGGGTCAGGATTAGGGATTGGTTTTGGTTAAAGTTTAAGGTTAAGGCTCAAATTAGCATTAGGTTTAGCATAATGGATATGGTTAGGATTAGGGTTCAGGTTAGATTTAGGGTTTTGAATAGCCTTAGTAATAGCTATACAGTTAAATTTAGTCCTATTGATAGCATTTGGGTTAGGCTTAAGTTTAGGGTAAAAGATAGGATTACAGCTAGGGTTAGGGCTATGTTTATGGTAAGGATTAGGGCTAGTGTTAGGGTTAGGTTTTGGGTTATGTTTAGGCCTAGGGTTAGGGTTAGGTTTAGGGTAAATGTTATGGTTGGAGCTAGATTTAGAGCTAGGGCAAAGGTTAGGATTAGAGTAGGTCGTGGGTAAATGTTACGGTTAGGGCTATTTTTAGCATTAGGTTTAGGGTTAGAGTTATGCTAATGGTTGGAGTTAGAGCTAAGGTTTGGGTAATGGTTACAGTTAAATTTAGGATTAAAGTTATAGTTAGGGACAGGGCTATGTTAATGTGTAGGTTTAGGATTAGGGCTCAGTTTGGAGGTAGTGTTAGGGTTAGAATTACTTAATTCAAGTTTCCTTGATACAATCCAGGTTTCACCTTTAACTAACCTTATTCTGTTTCCCAGGTTTAGGCCTTTTGGTTCAACAGTTTTGTGTCCAGAATAGTTAATATTTTCATTTTACTTCATTTTGACCTATACGAGTAAATGTAAATTGACCTGGAAATCAAAGAGTGTTTATGCTAGCTGCTTGAAACCGCACACACACCCTCAATTCTTTGTGGGGACACTTTGGTATGTTCCTTGTGAGTGTAGGCCTAAGATGAATCATGCAAAAACAACTTTATCCGAGAGCCCTTTAGGAGAAAGCAGGGAATATGCATGCACTGAAATTCCTTTCATAATTATTTTGTCTGATTTGTTTGATACTGTGTAAGATACATTATTTAGCTTTCCCCACAAAGCTATCCAAGTTTTGGACTTTTAGGATCAATGTTTCTCTAATAAGGTTAGGGTTAGTGTTAGGTTTGGGGTTAGGGCTAGTGTTAGATGTAGTGTTAGGGTGAGAGTAAATTTTGTACAAATTTATTTGATACTTGAAAGGAGTCATCTTTTACCTAGCCTTAATATGCTCCTCAGGTTTGGTCCTTCTCTTTTCAATGGTTCACTAACAGGGACACTCTGTATTTTAAGGTTTCACTTCATATTGACCTATGTAGGCAAATGAAAATGGAGGTTGAAATCAAACCGGGTTGGTGCTAGCATCTTGAAACTTCAAAGACAGAATCAGTTCTCTGTGGGAACTCTCTGGTTTGTTCCTTGTGAAAGTAGCCCTTTATCTGAGAGCCCCTTAGCAGAAAACAGAGAAATATGCATGAACTGAAATCCCACCTCAATTATTTGGTCACATATCTTTGATACTGCATAGGATTCGTTTGAGCGTTTAGCCCCCTAGACTCCCCACGTTTTGGACTTCCATGATCAACAGTTTTTCAAACAGGTTAGGGTTTGTGTTAAGGATAGTGTTAGGGCTAGTGTTAGAGCTAGAATTAGGATTAGAGTTAGTTTTGTTCAAATTTCTTTGATACAGGACAAGATTCATTTTTCTCCAACCATTACTATACTCCACATATTTGGGCCTCCTAGGTTCAATGGTTCACTGTAAGGAACAGTTTGTATTTTAAAGTTTCAGTTCATTTTTTCCTATACAGGTAAATGGAAATAGAGCTGGAAATCAAACAGCATTGGTGCTACCTGCTTGAAACTTCACACTCCATCAATTCTCTCTGAGCAATCTCTGGTTTGTTCTTGTGACAGTAGGTTTAAGCTAAAGTATGTAAAAACAATTTTATCCAAGAATCCTTTAGGAGATAACAGAGAAATATGCATGTACTGATATACTCCATTAACTTTTTTGGACAGATTTCTTTGATACTGTGCAGCATTTATTCATTAGCTTTCCCCACTAGGCTGCCCAACTTTGGAAATTCTATAGTCAAAGGTTTCATAAAAAAGTTAGGGTTAGGGGAAGAGCTATGGTTAGTGCTAGTGTTAGGAATAGAGTTAGTTTTATTCAAAATTCTTTGATACTTTGCAGGATTTATCTTTTAGCTAGATTTACTCTGTTCCCCAGGTTTAGGCCTTCTCTGTTCACAGGTTCGCTGTCAGGAAGATTTTGTGTTTTAAGATTTCACTTCAATTTGACCTATACGGGAAAGTTAATGGAGTTGAAAATCAAACAGGGTTTGTGCTAGCTGCTTGAAACTTCACACACTCAATCAGGTCTCTGTAGGGACTCTGATATGTTCTTTATAAAAGTAGGCCTATGCTTAAGCATGCAAAAACAACTTGATCTGAGAGCACTTTAGAAGAGAACAGAAAAATATGCATGTACTGAAATACCACCCATAATTATTTGGTCAGATTTGTTTGATGTTGCATAGGATTCATCACTTAGCTTGCCCCACAAGGCTTCCCAAGGGCTGAATTCTAGGATCAATGGTTCTCTAATCAGGTAAGGGTTAATGTTAGGTTTAGGGTTATGGGTAGGGATAGGGTTAGAGGTAATGTTAGAGTGAGAGTTATTTTTGTTCAAATTTCTTTGATACTAGGCAGGAGTCATCTTTTATCTAGCCTTAGTATGCTCCCAAGGTATGTTATTCTGAATTCAATGGATCACTATCATGAACACTTTGTATTTTATGATTTTACTTTATTTTGAAACCTATGGGTATATGGAAATGGAGGTGGAAACCAAACAGGCAGCCCTTCCCCTAAACCTAACCATAAACCTAACTATAAAAATAGCCCTAATCCTAAGCATAAGCCTAACACTAATCCTAGACCTATTCCTAGCCCTAATTTAGCCTAACCATCCCTATCCTTCACCATTAACCAAACACTAGCCCTAATCTTAGCTTTAAAACTAGCCATAGCCCTAACCCTAGAGTTAACCATAACTGTAAATCTACTCCTTAGCCTAAACTCACTCTATAAGTAGCAATAACACTAACACTAATCATAAAACTACACTTAACTTTAGCTTTAGTCCTAAAACAATAACGAGCCATAGGACTAACCCTAACCCTTAGCCTAAACCAAATCCTAATCCTACATCTAGCCCTAAGCCTACCTCCAATTTGAGTCCTATCCCTAATCATAAAATGGATCATGATTCTGACTTTGACCCTAACACTAACTCTAGTTAAAAACATCACCCTAAACCTAAACATAATCCTAAAACAAGACTCAGTTCTAAATGTAACCCCAAAACTAGCCCTAATCGTAACCTTAATTTTTACATTAGCCGTATCCCTAAGAAGAGTCCTAACATAACCCAAAATCTAGCCCTAATCCAAGAACCAACCCTTGCTTTAACCCTTACTTGAACCCTAATCCTAGCCCTAACCCTTACCCTAAACCTAACCTTAATTTAATACTTGCACTAACCCTTAAACTAACCCAACCCCTAACACTGACTCTAATAATAAACTAGCCCTAACCCTAGCTCTAACCCTATCCATTACCATATCTCCAACCCTAAACTTAATGCTAATCCACAGCCTGACCCTACCACTGTCCCTAAAAGTAACCTATCCTTTACCCTAAACCTAACCTGAACCTAACCATAATATATCATTACCCTAACTGGAACCTTAAACCTAATGGTATCTAGAGGCATAAACCTAACACTAAACCTAACCCTAACTATAACCCTAACCCTGACACTATCCTTAATCCAAACACTAACCCTAAAAGTAACCCTAAACCTAACTCAAATACTAACCCTTCCACTAACCCTAAACCTAAAACTAACACTAACACTAACCCTATCCCTGAGCCTAAACCTAAACATAACACTAATCCTAACAGTAACCCTAAACCTATCCCTTACCCTTACACTATTGTTAACCCTAACACTAACCCTAATCCTAAACCTAACACGAAACTTAATCCTAACCCTAACAATAAACCTAACACTAAACCTAAACCAAACTCTAATCCTAAACCTAATCCTAAACCTAAAACTAACCCTAACACAAACCCTAACACTAACCCTAAAACTAATCCTAATCCAAACCTAACCATAACCATAACACTATCACTAACACTAACCATAATGCAAAACCTAACACTTACACTAACCATAATTCTTACCCTATCCTACCCGTAAACCTAACCTCATATTTACCATAACTCTAACCCTAAACCTAACCCTAAGCCTAACCCTAAAACTAAAAAGCTAACCCTGACCATAACCCTAACCCTAACCTAACACTGACCCTAATCCAAACACTAAGGCTAACCCTAACATTAACCCTAAACCTACACCTAATGCTAACCCTAACACTAAATCTAACCCTAATAAAACCCTAACAAAAACCCTAACCCTAAATGAAAATTTAGCACAAACACTAACAGTAAACTTAACCATAATATTAACACTAACCTTAACCTTAACCCTAATGCTAATCCTAACCATAATCCCAACCCAAACCCAACCCTAACCCTAACCCAAAACTTAACCCTAACCATAACACTAAACCTAACCATAACCCTAACCAAAAACTAATCTTAAACTTAAGAAAAATCCTAACCCAAACCATAATTCTAAAATTAACCTAACACTAACCCTAACCACAAACTAAACCTAAAACTAACCCTAACAGTAACAGTAAACCTAACGCTATCCCTAACTCTAACCCTAACACTAACCTAAAACAATCACTGACCCTAACCATAAACGTAACCCAAAACCTAACACTAACCCTAACCATAACATTAACAATAACACTAAAACAAACCATAATCCTAACACTAAGCTTAAACCTAAAACTAACAGTAACCCTAACTGTAACTCTAACACTAACCCTAACCCTAACCCTAACCTGAATCCTAGCCCTAACTCTAACCCTAATCCTATCTCTAACCCTAACCCTAACCCTAAAACTAACCCTAAAACAAATCCTAACAATAAACCTGAACCTAACTCTTAAACTAACCCTAACTCTTACCGTAACTCCAACCCTAACACTTACCCTAACACTAACCCTAACCTTAACTGTAAACCTAACACTAAACCTAAAACTTACCATAAGCCTAAACCTTACACTAACCCGAACATTAAACCTAACCCTAATCCTAACAATGACACTAATGCTAACACCAAACCTAACACTAATCAGAAACTTAACCCTAACCATAACCTTAAACATTACCCTAAAACTACCCCTAACACTAACCCTAATGCTAACCATAACACTAAGCTTAAACCTAAACTTAACGTTAACCCTAACACTAAGCCTAACACTAATTCTATCCTTAACCATAATCCTAAACATAACAATAACCCTAACCCAAAACCTAATCCTAAACATAACAATAACCCAAAATCTAATCCTAACAGAAACCCTAATTCTAACATTAACCCTAACCCAAACCTAACCCTCACCCTAATACTAACCCTTACACTAATCTGAAAACAAACACGAACACTAACACTAACCCTAAACATAACAATAATCCTACCCGTAAACCTAACCTAATCCTAAACTTAACCTTAATACTAACACATAACCTAACAATAACCCTAACCCTAACTTAAAACCTAACTCTAAAACTTTCCCTAATCCTAAACCTAAATGCAACAATAAACCTCACACTGACCCTAACCCCAAACCTTAGCCTAACACTAACCCTAAAACTAACATTAACCTAAACTTAACCCTAACCCTGCCCATAACACTAACCCTAACTATAACCCTAACACTAACTCTAAATTTATTCCTAATCCTAACACTATCCTTAACACTAACCCTAACCCTAAATTGAAAACTAACATTGAACCTAAACCTAACCCTAAAACTAACACTCACACTAACAATAACCTAACACAAACCCTAAACCTAACCCTAACACTAAACCTAAACCTAAATCTAACCCTAACCTTAACCCTAACAAAACCCTAAAATTATCCCTAACCCTAACACTAACACTTACTCTAACCCTCAACCTAACCCTAAACCTAACACTAACCCTAACCCTAAACCCAACCCTGACACTAAACATAAAACTAACTCTAATGCAAAAATTAACACTAATACTAACCCTATCATTAAACTTAATCGTACCCGTAAACCTAACATTATACCTACCTTAAACCTAACCTTAATAAAAACCCTATCCTAATCTTAACACTAAGCTTAATGCAAACCGTAAATATAACTTTTCACTTACCTTAAACCTAAACTTAACAATAACCCTAACCCTAATGCTAAGCCTAACTCTAACCCTAACTCTAACCCCAATCCTAACATTAATCCTAACCCTAACCCTAAACCTCACAATAAAATTAACTCTAACACAAAATTTAACACTAACCCTAAACCTAACCTAATCCCTAAACCTAATCCTAATCCTGACCCTAAATATACCCTAACCCTAAAATTAACCCTAACCCTAACCCTAACATTAAACCTAACTTTAACCATAACCTATCTTAAACTCCAACCATAACCCTAAACCTAAAACTTACAATAACCCTAACCCTAAAACTAACACTAACAATAACCCTAACCCTTTTCCTAACCCTAATGCTAACCCTAACACTAACCGTAAATCTAACCCAAATGCTAACCCTAAGACTAACTCTAACCATAACCCAACACTTTCGTTAACCCTAACGCTAAACAAAACCTAACACTAACTCTAACTGTAACTTTAACCCTAACACTAAACATAACCTTAAAACTAACCCTAACCATAATCCTAACCCTAACCCTAACACAAACCTTAAGGCCAACCATAATCCTAACCCTGACATAATCTTAACCCTAACCTAAAACTTACCCTAACCCTAAAACCTAACACTAACTCTAAAACTAACCTTAACCCTAAATCTAAAGATAACACTAACAATAATCCTAACCCAAAACCTAACCCTAAATTTAACCCTAGCACAAACCTGAACCCTAACCTTAATCCAAACCTAACCCTAACAACAAACCTTACCTGAATCCAAACTGTAACCATAAACCAAAACCTAACCCTAAACTTCACCCTAACACTAAATCTAACCCTAACAATAACACTAACACTAACACTAACACTAACTCTATCTGTAACCATAACCCTAACCCTAACACTTATCCTAATCCTAACCCTAACCCTAACTTGAAACCTGACACAAATCCTAACACTAACACTAAACCTAACACTAAACGTAACCATATCCCTAACAATAACACTAACTTTAACACTAATCCTAACCCTATCCTAACACTAAACCTAACCACAACCCTAACCCTATCACTAAACCTAACTCTAAACATAACCCTAATCCTATCACTAGCCCTAAAGCTAACCCTAACCCAAATACTAACACTAACCCTAACCCTAACACTAACCTAACAGTAAAACCAACCCAATCATAAAAATAAATGTAAACTTAACACTAACCCTAACCCTTACCCTTACCCTAACTATAAGTATATCCCTAACCCTAACCCTAACACTAACCTTAAATCTAACCCTTACCCTAACCATAAGACTAACCCTAACCCTAAGCGTAACACTAACCCTAAACCTATCCCTAAACCAAATACTATATATAATACTAACACTAACTTTAACTCAAGCACAAACACCCTAAACCTAAACCTAACCCTTAACCTAACACTAACACTCACCTTAAACCTAATCCTAACAAGAACCCTAAACCTAATTCTAACACTAACCCTAACCCTATTTCTAATCCTAACACTAACCATAAACCTAACTCTTACTATAAATTTAACCATAACCCCAATGCTAACAATAACCCCAACTCTAACCCTAACCCTAAAACTAACACTAACCCAAAACCTAAACCTTACCCTAACCCTAATACTACCCTACCATAAAACAAACCCTAACACTAAGCCTAAAACTTACCCTAACCTAACACTAACCCTAACCATAAGCCGAACTTTAACACTTAGCAAACCTTAAACCTAAACCAAACCCTAACCATAAACCTTACCCTAAACCTATCCCTAACTCAAGACCTAACTCTAACCCTATCACTAACCCTAACACTTACCATAACCCTAACACTAACCTTAAAACTTACCCTAACCCTATCCCTAACTCTAACTCTAAAACTTAATCTAAAACTAACCCTACCACTAACCCTAACACTAACACTAACCGTAACCCTAACCAGACACCTAACCATTACCCTAACCCTAACCATAACTCTAAGCCTAATACAAACCCTAACACAAAGCATAACCCTAAACCTAAACTAACCCTAATTATAACATTTCTGAATTCTAACCCTAACCCTAAAACTAACCATAAAACTAACTGTAACCCTAACACAAACTCTAACACTAACCCTAGCAATAAACCTAAACCTGTAACTAAACCTAACACTATACCTATCACTAACCATAATCGTAACACTAACACTTATCCTAACACTAAACATAACCCTATCCGTATTACTAAAACTAACACTAGCAGGAACCCTACCCATAATCTTAACACTAATCTTAACCTTATTGCTAACACTAATCCTAACCATAACCATAACCCTTACACTAACCCTAAACCTAATTCTAATTTTAACCCTAACCATAACACTAAATCTAACCATAACCCTAACATGAAACCCAATCAAAACCCTAACCCTAAACCTATCACTTACCTAAACCTAACCCTGAAACTACACTAATCCTAACCATAAGATTAACCCTAAACCTAAACCTAAAAATAAACCTAACTCTAACACTAATCCTAACCATAACACTAACCCTTTATCTAAGCCAAATCCTAACGCTAAGCCTAACAATGACCGTAAACCTAACACTAAACCTAACACTAAACCTAACCCTAACCCAAACACTAACCCTAACTCAATCATGAACCCTAAGCCTAACCCTAACTGTAATTATAAGCCTAAACCTAACCCTAACACAAACCCTAACCACAACCATAAGCCTTACCCTAAAATGATCCTAACCCTATCCTAACTCTAACCGTCTCCCTAACACTATCCCTAATTCTAACCATTATTCTATCAATAATGCTAAGCCTAACTCTAACACTAAACCTAACAGTAAAGCTAGTTCTAAACCTAATCCAAACCCTAACCCTAAATGAAACACTAAGCCTAACCCGGACCTTAACACTAACCCAAACGCTATCCCTAACACTAAACTAACCCTAATCTTAATTGAAATCCTAACCCTAAACCTGACCCTAACACAAACATTTACCATAAGCCTAACACTAAACCTAACTCTATAACAAACCCTAACCCTAATCCTAACTAACCGTAAACCTAAATCTAACCCTAACACTAAAACTTAACCTAACCCTAACAATAACACTAACACTAATCCTAACCCTAATGCTAACACTTTCACTAACCCTAAACCTAACCCTAATACTAACAGTAACACTAAACCTAACCCTAACTCTAATCCTAACACTAACCCTAACCCTAAACTTATCCCTAACATTAACACTATCCCTAACTCTAACCCTAACCCTAACAATAACCCTAACCCTAATGCTAACACTAACTGTAACCCTAATACTAACAGTAACACTAAACCTAACCCTAACACTAATACAAACACTAACCCTAACACAAACCCTAACAATAACACTAACCACAAACCTAAACCTAACCCTAACCTAAACCTAACAATGACGCTAACAATAACTTTAACCCTAACACTAACCCTAAAACTAAACCTAACACTAACCCTAACCCTATCAATAACCCTAAACTAAACCCTAACCCTTTCGCTATCCCTAACAATTACCTTAAACTTAACCCTAAACCTAATATTAACAATAACCCTAAACCTAACCCTAACACAATCCCTGACCCTAACCATAACCATTATATGAACCCTAACACTAACCCCAAAAATAAACTTAAACCTAAACCTAAATGTAAAACTAGTCATAAACATAACCCAAACCCTAATCCTAACACTAACCCTAACCCTAAAAATAACCCTAATCTAACACAAACACTAATACTAACACTAACCTTAACCCTAACTCAAACAAAAAACATAAACCTAACCCTTTCAATAAACCTAGCACTAACCCTATCACTAATACCAACACAAAACCTAAACCTAACCCAAAACTAAACCTAACCCTAACCATAACATTAATCCTAACCCTAAGCCTAAAACTAATCCTAAACCTAACCCTACACCTAACACTAACTCTAAACCTAAACCTAACCCTAATTCTAATTGTTATCCTAACACTAACCCTAAAAGCAACATGAACACAAACCTTAACCCTAAACCTAACACTAACCCTAACCCTAAACCTAACCCTAAACTAACCAAGACTCCAAACCTAACTCTAAACCTTACCATAACCCTAACCATAAACCTATCCCTAACCCTAACCCTAACACAAACCCTAACCATAACCATAAGTGAAACACTAACCCTAACCCTAATCCTTACTTTAAACCTAACACTAACCTAACCCTAACCCTAAACCTACACTAACCCTAACCCTAATCCTAACTTTAAACCTAACCATAATTCTAACACTAACATTAACCCTAAACCTCACGTAAAACGTAACCCTAACTTAACACTAACCATAAACCTAACTCTAACCCTAACCCAAACACTAATTTTAAACCTAAGCCTAACCCTATCCTTAACATATCCCTAACACTAGCCCTTATCCTAAACCTATGACTAACCAAACACTAACCCTAATTCAAACCCTAAAAACATTACTAACTCTAACCACAAAACTAACCCTAAACCTTACCAAAATCCTAACACTTAGCCTAACCCTAACCCTCACCATAACCCTAATGTAAACCTAACATAATCCTAACCCTAACACAAACCCTAATTCAAAGGATAACCCTAACCTTAATTTAAACCTAACCTAACCCTTACCTAACACTAACCCTAACCCTAAACCTAAACCAAACACTAACCTTAACACTAACCCTAACCCAAATCTTAAGACTTACTATTACTTCTACCCTAAACCTATAACAAACCATAAACCTAAACCTCAACTGAAACCGAACACTAAACTTAATGCTAACCCTAACACTAGGCATAACCCTAACACTAACCCTAATTCAAACCATAACTCTAAAGCAACCCTTAATCTATGCCTAAACCTCACTCTAAACCTAACCCTTATACTAACACGAACCATAATGCTAAACTTAAAGCTAAGACTAACATTGAACCTAAACCTAAACCTAATTCTAACTGTAACCCTAACCCTAAACGTAACACTTACCTAAACATAAACCTAACCAAACCCCTAACTCTAACAAAAACCCCAAACCTTATCCTAACCCAAACCCTAATTCTAACCCTCACACTTACTCTAACCCAAAACCTAACACTAACCCTAACCCAACCATAATTCTATGCCTACAGCTAACGATAACCCTAACCCAAACACTAAGGCTAAACCTTACCCTAACCCTAACTCTAACACAACTTAAACCAAATCCTAACTTTATCATAAACCTAACTCTAACCCTAACCCTAAACTTAAAGCTAACCTTAATCCTAACACTAACCCTAAATCTCAAACTAACCCTAACCCTAAACCTAAAAGTAACACTAAACCTAATCCTAACACTAACCCTAAACCTAACTCTAACCCTAACCCAAACACTAGTCCTAACCCTAACCCTAACCCTAACATAACACTAACTCTAAACCTAATCCTAAACCTAACACTAACACTAACACTAACTCTAACTGTAACCCTAACCCTAACCATAAAACTTACCCTAAACCTCACCATAACCCAAACCCTAACCCTAACACATATCTAACCCAAATCCAAATCCTAAAACAAATCCTAACATGAACCCTAAACTTAAACCTAACACAAACCCTAAAGCTAACCCTATCCCTAAGCCAAACCCTAACCCTAAACTTAAACTTAACCCTAACCCTAAACGCAACCCTATACCCAACCCTAACCCTAACCCTAACTGAACCCTAGCACTAACCTTAATGTAACACTAACCATAACTTAAAATTTACCTCTAACCCTAACCCAAACCCTAACAAACAAACTAACACTAACCATACCCTAAACATAACAGAGATTTTAACACTAACCTAACCATAAAACTAACCCATAATACTAAACCTAAAACTATCGCTAACCATAACACTAACAAAAAACCTAAACTTAACTGAAACATTAATACTAACTCTAACACTAACATTAACTTTAACCCTTACCCTAACTGTAACCCTGTAACTAACACTAACCCTAACCCTAAACATAAATATATCCCTAACCCTAAACCTAACACTAACACTCACCCTAACCACAACCCTAACACTAACCTAACACTAACACTAAAACTAACCCAAACTCTAAACCTCTCCCTAAACTTAACAATAATGCTAACCCTAACCCAAACATGAACCCTAACCCTAAACCTAACCTGAAACTAACTCTAACACTAAAGCTGATTGCAACACTAACCCTAACACTAACACTAGCATAAACCTTAAAACAAATACTAACCTTAACCTAACCCTAACCCTAACCCTAACACGAACCCTGAACCTAACCCTAAAGCTAAACCTAAAAATGACACTAACCCTAAGCCTCACCCTAAACCTAATTCAAAACCTAACCCTAAACTAACCCTAACACTAACACTAACACTAACCCTAACTCTAAACCTAACACTAACCTTAACCCAAACACTAAACCTAAACTTAACCCTAACTAACCATAACACCACCCTAAACCATAACCCTATCCCTATCACTAACATAACCCCTAACCCTAACTCTAAACCTAAACCTAAAATTAACACAAAACATAACCCTTACCCTAACACGAACCGTAACCGTAATCCTAAACCTAATTTATCCCAAACCCTAACCCTAATCCTAATACTAATTTTATCCCTAACCCTAACCCTGAACCTAAAACTATCTCTAACCCTTACCTTAACCCTAATGCTAACCTAACCCTAAACCTCAACTTAAATCTAACCTTAATCCTAACCTTTATCATAACCCTAAATATAATCCTAATCATAAACCCTACACAAATCATAACACTAAACCTTACACTAACCTAAAACCTAATTCTAACACAAACCGTAACCCTAACACTAACAATAAAAGTAACTCTATTTGTAACCCTAAACCTAACTCTAAATTTTACCCTAACTGTAAACCTAAAACTTACACTAACCTAAAACCTAATCCTAATACTAACCCTAACCCTAACACTAACACTAAAAGTAACTCTATTTGTATCCCTAGACCTAACCCTAAATTTTACCCTAACCGTAAATCTAAACATAACCATAACCCTACAACTAACCCTAAACCTAATCCTAACTCAAAACGTACCATAACCCTAACCCTAAAAGAAAACCTAACACGAACCCGAACCCTAAAACTAACCCTAACATTAACATTAATCCTAACTTTTACCCTAACACTTACCCTAAACTTAAACCTAACCATAACAATATCTCTAAACCTAACCCTAAACCTAAACATATCCCTAAACCTAAACCTATCCCTAGCACTAACTTTAAAACTAAGTATAAACCTAACCCTAACCCTAACACTAACCCTAACCATAACCCTAACCATAAACCGAAAACTAATATTTACCCTAACCTTAACCATAACACAAACCCTAAACCTAACCCTAACCACAACCAAACACAAAACCTAACCCCAATCCTAATATTAACCCTAATTTTACCCTTACTTGAACCCTAACACTAACCTTAACCCTGCCCTAACACTACCTAACCCTAATCCTAATGCTAATCCTAACCTAACCCTAACCCTAACACTAATCCTAACCATAACCCTAAAGGAAACCCTAAACATAATCCTAACCGTATCCCTAACACAAATCCTAACCCTAACTATACCATAAATCTAAACTCTAAGACTAACACTAACCCTAACCTTTACCCTAACACTAGGCCTAAAATTAACAATAACCATAACACTAAATTTACCGCTAACCCTAAACCTAACCTAACACTTCCTCTTACAGTAATCCTAACCCTAAACTAACACCCTTACATTAATAGTAACCCTAACCCTAACCATAAACCTAACACTAAAAATAAATCTATCCCTATCCTTAACACTAATTCTTACACTAACCCTAACCATAAGCTA
Source organism: Marmota flaviventris (assembly GCF_047511675.1). Lineage (NCBI taxonomy): Eukaryota > Metazoa > Chordata > Mammalia > Rodentia > Sciuridae > Marmota > Marmota flaviventris. The sequence goes on along the minus strand of NW_027288146.1, from coordinate 83,955 downwards.
GCCCTAACACTTACCTAAACCTAACCTTAACTCTAACCCTAACACTAACCCTAAAACTAATCCTAACCCTAACACTAACCCTAAACCCAACCCTAATCATATAACGAACCCTAACCCTAAACCTAACCCTAAACCTAACACTAACCCTAACCTTAACTGAATCCTAACCCTAACCCTGACCATTACTTAACCCTAAGCCTTAACCCTAAACCTTAAACAAACCCTAACACTAAACCTACCCCTAACCCTAACACTAACCATAATTCCAATAACCAGATCACTAAACCTAACGCTAAGCGTAACCCTAAACCTAACACTAACCCTATCCCTGACCCTTACTTTAACCCTAATACTAACACTAACCCTAACATTTACCTTAACACTATACCTAAACTACCCATAACCCTAAAACTATGCCTCACTCTAAACCTTTTTCTAAAACCTTTTTCTAATCATAACCAAAATCCTAATTTTAACTCTAACCCAAACATAAAACCTAAACCTAACCCTTACACTAACACAAAACATAATTCTGACCCTAAAACTAACCTTAACACTAACCCTAACCCAAACCCTAACCCCAATTCTAAAACTAACCCTAACCATATCGAGAACCCTAACCCTAACCCTATCCCTAAAACTAACCTTAGCCATAAACATAACCCTAACCCTAACACTAAACCTAACCATAAAACTAACCTTAATCCTAATTCTAACCCTAAACTTAAAAGTAACCCTAATCCTATCCCTAAACATAAAACTATCCCTCACTCTGACCTTAACACTAACACTAACACTGAACCTAACCCTAAACCTAACCCTACCCTTAACCGGCACCCTCACCCTTACCATAACACAAACCCTAATCCTAACACTAATCCTAACCTTGATCCTAACTCTATCCTTAACCTACCACTAACCCTAATACTTACCCTAAACCTAGCCCTGAGCCTCACTCTAACCATAACCCTAACCCTTACCCTAACACAAACCATATCTCTCACACAAATACTAATCCTAACACTAAACTTAACACTAACCCTATCTGTAAAACTAAACCTAAACCTAACCCAAACCTTAACCCTAAAGATAAACCTAGAACTAACCCTAAACATAACCCTAACCCTAATCCTAAAATGGAACCTAACACTATCTTTAACACTAAACCTTACCCTATTCTTAGGCCTAACCCTAAACCTATTCCTAAACCTAACACTCTCACTAACCTTAACCCTAACACTAAAGCTAACACTAAACCTAACCCGAATCCTAACACTAAACCTAACCCCAACACTAACGTTATCACTAACCCTAAACCTAAACTGAACCCTAACACTAACACTAACCCTAAATCTGACCTTAAATATAACCTTAATCGTAAGCCTAAAACGAACCCTAAAACTAACCCTAACCATAACTGTAACACTAGCACTAACCCTAACTCTAACACTAAAATTAAAGCTAACCCTAAACCTAACCCTAAACCTAACAATAACCCTATCCCTAACACTATAATGAACCCTAACTTTAACCCTAACACTAACCCTAACACTACCCTTACACTAACCCTAAACCTAACCATAACCCTAATCCTAACCATAAAACTAACCCTAACCATAACACTAAAACTTAACCTAACAGGAACCCTACCCCTAACCCCAGCCCTAACCCTAAAACTAACCCTAAACATATCCCTAACTGTAACACTATCTCTAATGCTAACACTAACCATAACCCTTACAATACCCCTAAACCCAAACCTAACCCTAACACAAACCCTAACCCTAAACCTAAAACTCGCACAAACCCTAATCCTAACTCTTACACTAACCAAACACCTCACCATGAACATAATCCTAACCCTAATACTTACTATAACCCTAATGCTAACACTGAGCCTCTAACACTAACCTGAACACTAATCCTAAACCTAACCCTAATTCTAAGTGTTACACTAATGCTAATCCTAACCATAAACCTATAACTAAACCTACCCAAAACTCTAACATGAACCCTAAATGTAACTCTATCAATAACCCTAACACTAAATCACACCTGAACCCTAACACTAACACTAACCCTAACACTAACCCTAACCCTAACTCAAACCCTAACAAAACCATAACCCTAACCCTAAACCAACTTAAAGCCTAACCCTTACCTAGCCTTAAACCTAACCCTAACACTAACCCTTACACTAACCCTGAACCTAACCCTAACACTAACCCTAACTTCAACCCTAAACCTATAACTAACTGTAACCCTAACCCTAAACCTAAACCTAACAATAATCAAAACCCTAACCTTAACCCTAAGTCTAATCCTAAATCTAACTCTAATCTTAACCATAACCCTAATTAAATCTTAACCATAACCCTATCACAAACACTAACATAACCCTAACAGTAACCTAACATTAACCCTAATACCAACCCTAACCCTAAAACTAACCTTAACCCTAACCTGAACCCTAACCCTAAACCTAACCATATCACAAAAACTAACCCTAACCCTAACACTAACCCTAACCCTAACCCTAATACTAACCCTAACTTTAACCATAACCATTATTTTAACTGTAAACCTAACCCTAAACCAAACCCTAACCATAACACAAACCCTAACTTAACCTAACACTAACCATAAACCTAAGCATAACCCTAACACTAACACTAAACCTAAACCTAACCCTAAGCCTTACCCTAACCCTAGAACTAAACCTAACCCTAATCCTAACCCTAACACTAATATCAACCCTAAAGCTTACCATAACCCTAACCCTAAGCCAAACTCTAACCATAACCCTAACACTAACCATAAACCTAACACTAACCACAATATTAAACTTAACCCTAACCATAACACAAACACTAAAACTAAACCTAACCCTAATGCTAACACTAACCATAATCTTAACCCTATTCCTAATGATAACCATAACACAAAACATAAACCTAACCCTAACGCTAACCATAACACTAAACCTAATCATAAACCTATCCCTAAAAATTACCCTAACTCCTAATTTAACCCTAACACAAACCCTAACCCTAACTCTGACCCTAACTTTTACACTACACCTAAACCCAACCTTAACCCTAATACTAACTCTAAGCCTACCCTTAACTCTAAAGGTAATCTTAATTGTAACCCTAAAAATAATCCTAACCCTAACCATAAATCTAACCCTAACACTATCCCTAACAGCAATGTTAATTGAAAAACTAGCCCTAACTGTAACCTATCCCTAAAAAAAAAACTGAGCCATAAACCTAACCCTAACCCTTAACCTAAACCAAACACTAACCCTAAACCTAGCCCTAAACCTTGCCATAATTTGATTGCTAAACATAACCCTAGAAGGAACCCTGACCCTGACTTGAACCTAAAACTAACCCTAGCTCTAAACATTGGCTTAATGTTAAACCAAGAAGTAGCCCTAATCAGAAACCAAGTTCTTTCATTAGCCGTAGCCCTAATGCTAACACATATCCTAGTGCTAATCAGGAGCCCTAACCCTAGGTTTAACTCTAAGACTAACCCTAACCCTAACGCTATCCCTAACCCTGTCCCTAAACCTAACCCTACCTCTAATCTATTCCTTACCCTAAGCCAAACCCTCACCCTAATGCTACCCTAATCCTAACACTAATCCTTAGCCTATCCCAAACCACAACTCTATTACTAGTCTTAACCCTAGGCCTCATTCTAGCTCTAGCCCTAACCCAAACCCTGACCCTTATTCTGACCATAACACTAACCCTATATCTAAACCTGACACTAACCTTAAACTGGACCCTAAATCTACCTCTACCGGTAAACCTATATGCCAACCTAAAAGTAACAAGAGCACTAGACCAAAACTAATGCTAAAAAGAGTCATAAATCTAGCTCTAGCCCTAAACAGAAATCTTGAACTAGTCTTAACAATAACCCTTAACCTAACACAAAGACTAAGCATATCCCTAGACCCAACACTACTCCTAATTCTGGCCCTAACCCTAACCCAAACACTGAGGCTTACTCTAACACAAACCCTAGCTCTAAACCTTATCCTAACCCAAAATCTAACCCTAACACTAGATTTATCCATAACCCTAACCCAAAACCTAGCCATAAGCATAACCCAAAATCTTACATTACCCATAACCCTAATGCTAGCCATAAACATCACACAAACCTAGCCCTTATCTAGCCCTAAACCTAGCCTTAATTATAACTCTAACCATAACCCTAGATCTAAACCTAACCCTAATCCTCGACCTAGTTCTAAACCAAGCTCAAACTCTAACCCTTTCCCTAATCATAACACTAACCCTAACCCTCATCCTAGCCCTGACTCTAACCCTAACCCTCATCCTAGACCTAACCCTAGCTCAAAACCTAATACTTACCCTAAACCTAACCCTGATACTAACCCTAGGCCTAACCCTAAAACCAGATGTAAACTAGCTCTAACATTACTGTAACCCTATCGATAATCCTAAAGATAAGTCTAAACCAAATTCTAACTCTAGGCCTAATGCTAAGCCTATCGCTAACAATAACCATATTCACAATTCTAAACCTAACCAGAATCCTAAACCTAACCCTATCCATTACCCAAATCCTAAACCGAACACTAATGCTAATACAAGCCTTAACCCAAAAGCTTAACCTAAACCAAACCATACCCGGACCCTGACCCTAATAAAACATCTCGCTCTAAACCTAACCCTTGCACTAGACCAAGCCATAACCTAACCATAAAACTACCACTTATTTTGAACCTAACCTGACATTAGCCCTAGCCCTAATCTTAGACCTAGCCCTAACACACACGCTCATCCTGGCACTAAATCAAGCCTTAATCTTAACCTGAACACTAACCATAGACCTAAATCAAATTCTAACCCGAACTCTAGCTCTAAACCTAGCTATAACCCCATCCCTTCCCCTAAATCTAATGCTAACCATAGCACTAACACTAAACTTTACCCTAGCCGTAACTCTAGGCCTAAACCTAACACTAACCCTAGCATTAATCCTAGCCTTAATTTAGCACTAAACCTAAACCTACCCCTAACCCTAAACCAAAGAATAACTCTAACCGCACCCCAGTTCTATTTCTTGTTCTAACCCTATCTGTTACTGTAACCCTAACAGTATCCCTAACCTTAATCCTAATGCAGGCCCTAGACCTAAACCTAGATCTAATCACAACAATAAATCTAAGCATAAACCTCATCCTACAATTAGCGCTAACACTATCACTTATCCTAAAACTAGCCATAACCATAGCCCTAGCTATAAAACAAAACTGAGCCATAGCCCTAACCAAACCCTAGCCTAATGGTAAAGCTAGATCTGACATTATCCTTATCCCTAATTCTTACCATAACCCTAACGCAAAACCTAACCCTATATCTACCCTTAATCCTAGCCCTAATTTGAATCCTATCCCTAACCCTGATCAGTAACACTGGTCCTGACTTTGACCCTAACACTAACCCTATCTCTAAACATCTCCATAAACCTAAATGTAATCTAAACACTAGACCTTGAGCTAGACTTAATGCTATCTCTAAAACTAACCTTAAACTTAACTATAGTTTTACAATAGCCATAGTTCTATCTTATGCCTAACTTAAACCCAAACCTAGCCCTAATCTGATACCTAACCCTAGCTTTAACCCTATCCCTAACTTTCACCTTAGCCCTAACACTTAACATACACCTAAACTAAAAACTAAACCTTGACCTAGCCCAAACCGTGGCCCAAATCCTAACCATAACCCTAGCCTTAACCCTAGCTCTGATCTTATTTATTGCCCTAACCATAACTCTAACTGAATTCTAACCCTAGTCCTAAAACTAACCATAGCTCTAACCTAACAATAACCCTAGCCCTAAATGTAGCTCTAATCCTATCCATTACCCTATTCATAACCCTAACTGAATTCTATCCCTAAGCCTAACCTTAACACTATCCCAAACCCCAAATCTGTTCATTACCCTAAACCTAAACTGAACCCTAAACCAAACCATATCCATTATCCTAACCCTAATACTAATTCTAATGCTAACTTGAGCCCTAACCGTAAACCTTAACCAAACACATACACTAACCATGATTGCAACCCTAATAATACCCTAGCTGCAAAGCTGAATCTAACACTCAACCTAAACCTTACAATAGATCTGGCTATAAACCTAACCCTAAAACTATCCCTAACTATATCCCTAGACCTGATATTAGCCCTAGCCGTAATCCTAGCCCTAACCCTAACACAAATCCTAGCCTTAATCTTAGCACTAAGCCTAGCCTTAATCCTAACCATAACCTTAACCATAGCCCTATCCCTAATTTTATTCTTTTACCTAGCCAAAAACCGAGCTGTAACATCATACCTTACCCTAACACTAGCACTAAACCTAGGCCCAAACCTAACACTAACGCTAGCAATAATTCTAGCCCTAATTTAAACTTAACCCTAAACCTAACCCTTTCCCTAGCCCTAAGACTAATTTTAGCCCTAACCCTAAACCTTAACCTAACCCCCCTAACTCTGACTCTGACCCTATTAACACACCTAGCTGTAAACCTGACCTTAAACTTCAACCTAACACTTACATACACCTGCCCAAAACCCTTAGCCTAAAACTATCCCTAACCATAACCCTAGATATGATATTAGCCCTATACCTAATCCTAGCCCCAACCCTAACACAAAGAGTACCCCTAATTCAAGCCCTAAGCCTAGACTTAATCCTTATCCTAACCTTAACCGGAGACCTAACCCTAATTTTATCCCATGCCATAGCCCAAAGGGTAGTTGTAACATCACACCTTACCCTAACCCTAACGCTAACCCTAACTCTAGCCCTAACTCTAGGCCAAAACCTAACACTAACCCTAGTGCTAATCCTAGCCCTAATTTATACCTAATCCTAATCCTAATCCTATCCCTAGCCCTAAAACTAACTCTAACTCTCGTCCTAGCCCTATCTAAATTTCAAAACGTATCCCTTACCATAACCCAAACCTAGCACTAACCCTAGTCCCAACCCTAAATCTAACCATCACCCTTGCCCTAAACCTGGTTGTAAACTCTAACCTTAAGCCAAAACCTCACCGTAACACTAGCCTTAAACCTAATGCTAATTGAAAACCTAGCCCTAAACCTACCCTAGCTCTAAAACAAAACTGAAAACAAAAACCATTAACCTAAACCAAACACTAACCTTACACCTATCCCTAAACTTAGCCCTAATTTGAGTCCTAATCCTAATCATAGAAATAACCCTGAATCTGAGTTGGACCCTAACAGTACCCCTAGTTCTAAACATTGCCATAATGCTAATCCTAGAACTAGCCCTAATCAGAAAACTAGTTCTTTCATTAGCCATAGCCCTAATGCTAACACCAATCCTAGTCCTAATCTGAGGCATGACTCTAACCCTAACCCTAATCGTACCTCTAACCCTATCCGTTACCCTAATACAAACCCTCTCCCTAATGCTACGCTAGTCCTAAACTTAATCCTTAGCCTACCCCAAAACCTAACACTATTACTAGTCCTAAACCTAGCCCTCATTCTAGCTTTAGCCCTAATCCTAAACCTGACCCTTATTTTGACCCTAACACTAACCCTAGATCTAAACCTGACCCTAACCATAAACCAAACCTGGACACTACCTCTACAGGTAAACCTATAGCTATACCTAACAGTAACATTTACACAAAACCAAACCTAATTCTAAACAGTCATAAATCTAGCCTTATCCCTAAACAAAAACCCAGCATTAGCCCCATCAATAACTCTTAACCTAACTTAAAGTCTAAACCTATGACTAGACCAAACATTAGTCCTAATTGTGTCCCTAACCATAATAATTACCCTAACCCAACAATGACACTTAAACTTATAGAAACCCTAGCTCTAAACCTTATCCTAAACCAAAACCTAAACCTAACACTAGACTTATCCATAACCCTGACCCCAACACTAGCCATAACCGTATCCCTAGCTCTTACATTACCCATAGCCCTAATATTACCCCTATACATCAAACAAAACCTAGCCATATCCTAGCCCTAAACCTTGCCCTAATCATAACCCTAACCATAACCTTAGACCTAAGCCTAATGCTAACCCTCGCCCTAGCCCTATCCCTAGCTCACACTCTAATCCTTAGTCTAAACATAACCCTAAACCTAAATTTAACCCTAGTCCTGACTCAACCCCTAACCCTCGCCCTAGCCCTAACATTATATCAAATGCCTACACTTACCCTAAACCTAATCCTAACCATAACCTTAGACCTAACTTAGTTCTGAACCTATCCATTATCCTAAAGATAAGCCTAAACCAAATGCTATCCCTAGGCCTAACAATAACCCTCTCGCTAACACTAACCCTATCCATTACTCTAAACTTAACCGGAACCAAAAACCTAATCCTATTTGTACATTATCCTATTTGTAAACCTAACCCTAAAGCTAATTCAATCTTTAACCCTAAAACTTAACCTAAACCCAACGCTACCAGGACCGTGACTCTAATAATACACCTAGCTCTAAACCGGACCCCTACGATAAACCTAACCCTCATACTAGACATAGCAATAACCTAACACTTAAAATTATGCTAAACATAAATCTCCAAAAAACATTAGCCCTAGCCCTAATCCTAGCCCTAACCCTAACACAAACCCTCAGCTTAACCCTAAACCTAGCCTAAATCCTAACCCAACCCTAACATTACTCCTAATCCTAATTGGAACCCTCACCGTAGACCTAAAGCTAGCTATAACCCTCACCTTTCCCATAAACCTAATCCTAAACCTAACCATAGGCCTAACCCTAACACTAACCCTAGAGCTAATGCTAGCCCTAATTTAGCCCTAACCCTAAGCTTACACCTAACACTAGCACAAAGACTAAATTAAACTCTCAACCTAGCCCTATTTCTAGTTTTAACCCTTTCCATTACCATAACCCTAACAATCGCCCTAAACTTAACCTTAACCCTAGCCATAGCTTTAAACCTAGATCTAACCATAACAATACATCTAAGCCTAAACTTCACCCTAACACTAGCCCTAATGGTATCACTAATCATAAAACTAGTCCTAATCCTAGGCCTAGTTCTAAAACTGAGCAATAGACCTATCCCTAAACCTAGCCTAGTCCTAATCCTAGGCCTAGTTCTAAAACTGAGCAATAGACCTATCCCTAAACCTAGCCTAGTCCTAATCCTAGGCCTAGTTCTAAAACTGAGCAATAGACCTATCCCTAAACCTAGCCTAACCTTAACCCTAGACCTGACATTAGCCCTAGCCCTAGACCTAATCTTAGTTCTAATCCTAGCCTTAATTGTAACCCTAATTTTAACCCTAGCCCTAACCCTAATTTTATCCTTTGTCCTAGCACTAAACATAGCTGTAACATCATATCTTACCCTAACCCTAATGCTAACCCTAACCCTAGCCCTAAACCTAGGCATAAATCTAACACTAACCCTAGCACTATTCTTAGCCCTTATTTAGCCATAACAGTAAACCTAACCTTATCCCTATCCCTAAAACTAACTCTAACTCTCCCCCTAGCCTTATCCCTAATTCTAAAAATATTTCTTAGCTTAACCCAAATGCTAGCCCTATCCCTAGCCCCAAACTTAGCCCTAACCTTTGGGCAAGGCTTAAATCTGGATCTAAAACTAAAGTTAAGTATAAACTTCACCCTAACACTAGCCCTAATCCTAATGCTAATTGGAAAACTAGCCCTAAAACTACCCTAACCCTAAAACGAAACTGAGCCATAACAACAAACCTTAACCTAAATCGAACCCTAAACCTACACATAGTCCTAAACCTAGCACTAATTTGAGTCCTAACCCTAACCCTAGAAATAACCCTGAAACTGACTCGGCCCCTAACACTAACCCTAGCTCTAAACATTGCCCTAACGCTAACCATAGAACTAACCCTAAGCAGAAACCTAGTTCTTTCATTAGCCTTTATCATTAATTCTTATAATAGCCCTAATGATAACACAAATCCTAGCCCAAATCCAAGACCTAAGCCTTTTTTTAACTCTAATCCTAACCCTAACCCTAGACCTAACCCTAACCCTAACCCTAAACCTACCTTAAACTCTATCTCTTTCCCAAGCCAAACCCTCACACTAATGCTACCCTAATCCTAAACTTAATCCTTTGCCTACCTCAAAACCTAACTCAATTAATAGATAGAACTAGTAATTGAGTTAGGTTTTGAGGTAGGCAAAGGATTCTATCTCTACACATAACTCTAACCCTGAACACTTATTCTGACCCTAACACTAACCATAAGTGTAAACCTGACCCTAACACTAAACTGAACCTTAACACTTCCCAAACCAGTAAATCTATACTTAAACCTAACAGTAACACTAGCACTAGAAGAAACATAATCCTAAATATAGCCATAACACTAGACCTACACATACAAAAAGCCTGAGCCCTAGACCTAACATAATTCTTAACCTATAGCAAACACTAACCATATCCCTAGACCTAACCCTAGTCCTAATTCTGGCTTTCACCTAAAACATAACTGTAACCTAAACACTGACCCTAACACTAACACCAAACCTAGCTCTAAACCTGAACCTAACCCAAATCCTAATACTAACACTAGACATAGCCATAACCCTAACCTAAAAGCAAGCTCTAATCAGAACCCTAAATCTTACATTACACATAGCCTTATCTCTGGGCCTAAATCTAACATAAACCTAGCCCTAATCCAAGGCCTAAACCTACCCTAAGCATAAGCATAATCCTAAAAGTAGCCCTAACCATAAACATAACCCTAGTCCAAACTCTAGATCAAAACCTATCTCTAAAACTAACCCTAACCTAATGCCTCAGCCTAACCCTGAAACTAGCTCTAGCTCTAATGCTATTTTTAAAATTAGTCCTAAACCTAGCCCTAGCACTAAAACAAAACTGAGCCATACTTCTAACACTAACCTTTACACTAGACCAAACCCTAACCCTACACCAGCCCTAAACCTAGCCCAAATTTGAACTCTAACCCTAACCCTAAACCTAACCATGACTCTGACTCATATCCAAACACTAAACCTAGCTCTAAACATGACCCTAACCATAAACCTAACACTAACACTAGACCTAGCCTTAAACTTAACCCTAAAACTAACCCTAATTGTAACCCTATATCTTACAATAGCCATAACCATAACACTAGCCCTAACCCTTATACAAAACTAGCCCCAATACAAGCCCTAACACAAGCTTTAAACCTAAACCTAACCCTAACCCTAGTCCTAACCTTAGCTCTAACCCTATCCCTTACCCTAGCCAAACCCTCAACCTAATGTAAACCATATTCTTAGTACTAATCATTAGCCTAACCAAAACCTAACTCTATAACTAGTCCTAACCCTAGCCTTCATTTTAGATCTAATCATAACCCAAACCCTAACCCTATCCCTGACCATTATTCTGACCCTAACACTAATCTTATGTCTAAATCTAAACCTAACCCTAAACCGAACTCTAATACTAGCACTCTGGGTAACCTTATACCTAAAACTAACCCTAATACTAGCCCTAGACCTAAACCTAATCCTAAATCTAGCCATAACTATAGCTCTAGACCTAAAGACAAACTAGACGTAGCCTTTAAAATAACCCTTCATCTAACACAAACTCTAACCCTACATCTAAACCTAACCATAGCCCTAATTCTGGCTTTAACCCTAACCATTAACCTACCAGAACACTGTCCCTAACACTAACACTAAGCCTAGCTCTAAACTTCACCCTAACCCTAAAACTAACCCTAAAACCACACCTAGCCCTAACATTAACCATAAAACTAGTCTTAATCATTACACTAGTCCCTACATTAGCCATAGCCCTAATATAACACAAAACCTAGCCCTAATCCAAGCCCTACCATAGCTTTAACCCTAAAGCTAAATATAACAATAACACCAGCCCTAAATATAACCCTAAGTCTAAACCTAGACCTAATACTAACCATAAGCCTAGCCCTAAACCTAGGTCGAACCCTATTCAATACCCTAAATAACTATAATCCTTATGCTAACCATAGGCAGAACCCTAATCCTAGCACTAGCCTTAATCCTATCTATTAACCTAAACCTACTCTGAACCCTAAACCTAACAGTGTCATTAACCGATTCCTAAACATAAAACTAATTTGAGCCCTAAACCTAAACCTTAACCTAACCCAAACCCTAAACTTCACCCTGACTCTAATAATACCCATAGCTCTAAACCTGACCCTAACAAGAAACCTAATGTTTATAATAGACCTAGCCATAAACCTAACCCTAAAACTATCCCTAACAATAACCTAGACCTGACATTAGCCCTAGCTCTAATCCTAGCCCTAATCATAATACAAAACTTAGAACACATCCTAGCAATGAACCTCACCTTAATCATAACCCTAACCCTAACATTAACCCTAACCCTCAACCTACTCCTAAAATTAGCTATATTCTGAACCCTTACCATAGACCTAACCCTAACACAAAACCTTACACTAGCCCTAGTCCTAACCCTAGGCCTAACCCTAACACAAACCCTAGCCCTAATCCAAGTCCTAATTTAGCCCTATCCCTAACCTTAACCCTAGCCCAAAGACTAACTCTAACTCTCACACTAGTGATATACCTAGTTCTAACCCTATCCCTTATCATCACCATACACCTAACCCTAAACATAGCCCTACGCTACCCCTATACTTAGCCCTATCACAAAACCTAGATCTAAACCTAACTCTAAATTTAACCCTAACTCTAAGACTAAACCTAACCATAACTCTACTCTTATCCCTAATTCTTGACCTAGGCCAAAATCTCACACTTACACTAGCCTTAACCTTAAGACTAATCATAAAACTAGCCCAAACCCTACTGCTAGCCCTAAAACAAAACCGAGTCATTTCCCTATCCTTAACCTTTAACCTAAACAAAACCCTAACCGTACACCTATCCCTAAACCTATCACTTATTATAGTCTAACCCTAACACAAAAACTAACCCTGATGCTGACTCTTACCCTAACACTAAACCTGGCTCTAAACATCATCATCATTGTAAACCTAACCTTAACACTAGACCTAGACTTAACTCTAACCCCATAACTAGCTGTAATCATAAACCTACTTCATACATTAGCAGTAGTCTTAACCCTAGTCCTAAACTAACCCAAAACCTAGAGTTAATCTGAGTCCTAAATGTAGCCTTAACTCTAAATTTAAACCTAATGCTAACCCAAACACTAGCCCTAATCCTATACATAACCCTAGCCCTAACCTTAGGGATAAACCTATCCATTACCCTAATGATAACCCTAACCGTTCTGATAAACCTAGGCCTAAACCTAACCCTATACATTACACGAAACCAAACCTAAACCCTAAACTTAAACCTGTCATTACCCTAACCCTAAATCTAACACTAATTCGAGCCCTGCACCTAAACAATAACTTAACCCAAAACCGAAACCTGACACTGATTCTAAAAATAACCCTAGATCTAAACCTGACCCTAACCAAAAAACCTAACCCTTACACTGGTCCAAGCCATAAACCTAACACTAAACATATCCCTAACTGTAACCCTAGAGCTGACATTAGCCATAGGCCTAATACTATCCCTAAACCTAAAACAAATCCTAGTCCTCATCGTAGCCAAAAACATAGCCTTGATCATAACCCTAACCCTAAACCTAGTTCTAACCCTAATACTAACCCTGGCCCTTGCCTTAAGCCTAGCTATAACCACATCACTTACCCTAAATTAAACTCTCACTCTAATCCTAACTCTAGTGTTAACTATTGCCTTATCCTTAGCTATAGCACAAACCCTAGATCAAAATCTAACTCTAAATCTAACCCTAACACCATGCCTAAGCCTAATGCTAAAACTAGCCCTAACCCTAGCCCTAACATAACCCTAGTGGTAATTTAGCCCTATCCCTAAACCTAACTCTAACTCTAGCCCTTAAGACTAACTCTCTCATACCAGCCCTATCACTCATTCTAAACTTATCCCTGAATGTAACCCTAATCCTGGTCCTAACCCTAGTGCTAACCCTTTCCCTATCCTGATCCCTAGCACTAACATTAGGTAAAATGTAACTCTAAATCTAGCCCTAACCCGAAGCCTAAGCATAAACCTAACACTAGCCAAAACAATAACACTAATCCTAAAATGAGCCCTAATGCTAGCTCTAGCCCTAAAACAAAACTGAGCCATTGCTCTAACCCTAAACATTAAATTAAACTAAACCCTATCATTACACCTAGACCTAAACCTAGCCCAAATTTGATTTGGAAGCCGAACTCTAAAACTAACCCTGACCTGAAACTGACCTTAACACTTCTAGCTCTAAACATCACCCTAACTGTAAACCTAACACTAACACTAAACCTAGCACTAAAACCCTAAAACTAGCCCTAATTGTAAACCTAGTACGTACATTAGCTGTAACCTTACCACTAGCCCTAACATAACCCAAAACCTAGCCCTAATCAGAGCCCTAACCATAGCTTTAAACCTAACCTAACCCAAACACTAGCCCTAGTAGTAACCATAACTCTATCCTTAAACTTATCTCTAACTCTATCCATTACCATAACCATAACGCTAACCATAATGATAACTCTAGGGATAAACCTAACCGAATCCTAACCCTTCCATTACTCTAAAACTAACCTAAATCCTAAATCTAACCCTATCATTACCCTAACCCTAATCCTAAAACTAATTCAAACTCAAACTTGAAACCTTAACCTATCCCATACCCTAACGAAGAACTTGATCCCAATAAAACTCCTAGCTCTAAACTTGAATGTAACCCAACACCTAACCCTTAGCCTAGACTTAGCCATAAACCAAACCCTAAAACTATCTTTAACCATAATTCTGCACCTGAAATTAGCCCTAGACCTAATCCGAGTCCTAACACAAAAAAACATACCTATCCCTAATCCTAGTCCTAAATCTAGCCTTAATCATAACCCTATCTCTAGCCCTACACCAAAACCTAATTCTAACCCTCACCCTACCTCTAAACCTAGCTATGATATTCCTCCCTTAATCTGCATTTAAACCTAACCCTAACCTTAACCGTAGGCTCATGCTAAACACAAAACCTAGCCCTAATCCTAGCCATAATTTAGCTCTATCTCGAACCCTATCTTAACCCTAGCCCTAAGACTAACTTTAAATCTTGTCCTAACCCTATCCCTAGTTCTACTCCTATCCACTACCAAAAAACTAACACTGGCTCTAACACTTGCCCTAAAGTTAGTCCCAGCCCTAACCATAACTCTAAATTTAACTTTAAACCTAAGCCTAAGCCTAACACTAACACTAGCCCTAACCCTAATGTTAATTGTAAAATAGTCCTAACCCTAATTCTAGCAGTAAACCAAACACAAGCAATAGATCTAACCCTAAACCTTAACTTAAACCAAACACTAACACTACACTTAGACCTAAACCTAGCCCTAATTCGAGTCCTAAGTCTCACCTTAAACTAACCCTGACCCATATCCTAACACTTACCCTAGATCTAAACAGTGCTCTAAATTCAAACGGAACATTAACATTAAAAATAGCCCTAATTTAAGTCTTAACATTAGTCCTAAAACTAAGCCTGACACTGACTCCTATCCAAACAAGAACTGTAGCTATAAATATCACCTTAACCTTAAACATAACCTTAGGACTCAAACTACCCCTAAACCTAACACTAAAACTAACTCTAATGGTAACCCTAGTTCTTACATTAGCTGTTGCCATAATCCTAGCCCTAACCCTAACACAAAAACTAGCCCTAAACCGAGCCCTAAACCTAGCTTTAACTCTTAATCTAACCCTAACCATAGCCTTAACCTAGATCTAAATCAATCCCTTACCCTAAGCGAAACACTAAACCTAAGAGTAACCCTAGACCAATCCCTAGTCTTTAGATTAATCAAAACCCTAACCCTATTAATAATCCTAACCCTAGCCTTCATTTTAGCTCTAACACTATCCCAAGACATAACCCTAACCCTGACCCTTATTCTGACCCTAACACTAAACTAAGGTCTAACCCTAACACAACCCTAACCCCAAATTTACCATAATCCTATCTCTAGACCTAACTCTGAACCTAACTCTCAGCCTAGCCCTAACCATAGCTCAGAACCTAACTCTTACGCTAAACATAACCGTAAACCTAAACCTAGTTCTAACTCTCACCTTAACCCTAACACAAGACCTAATTTTAACCATAAACCTAGCCCTAACCTTAACTCTAACTGTACCCATTACCCTAAACATAGCCCTTACCATAATGCTAACCCTAGGCTTAACCCTAATCCTATAGCTTTCCCCAAACCAATCGATAACCATAAACCTAACACTATCATTAGCCTAACCCTAACCATAGTGTTAATTCGAGCCCTAAACCTAACCTCAAACCTAAACCAAAGCCTAACACTGACCGTGAACCTAATAATTCCTCTAGCAAAAAACTTGACTCTTACCCTACCTAACCCTTACACCTGACCTAGCCATAAACCTAACTATAAAACTATTCCTAACCTTAATCCTATATCTGATATTAACCCTAGCCATAATCCTAGCCCTAACCCTAACACAAACCCTAGCCCTTATCCTAGCACTGAACATAGCCTTAATTTTATCCCTAACCCAAACCATAAGCCTAAACCTAACACGAAACGTAGCCTTAATCTTAGCCCTAATTTAGCCCTATTTTTAACCCTAACCCTATCCCTAGCCCAAAGACTAAGTCTAACTCTCACCCTAACCCTAACTCTAGTTCCAACCCTATCATTTATTAGAATCCTAATCCTAGCCCTAACCCTTGGTCTAACCCTAGCCCTACTCATGGCCCTGGGCATAACCCTAGATTTAACCCTAACTTTAATTCTAACCCTAAACCTAAGCCTAAACCTAAACCTAACACTACCCCTAATGGTAACTCTAATCATAAAACTAGCCCTAACACTAAACTTAGCCCTAAAACAAAACCAAGCCATAGCCATAACCCTAACCCTTAACTTAAAACAAACCCTAACCCTACACCTAATCCTAACCATATCTTAATTCTACTCCTAACACTAACCCTGGTTCTAAACATCATCATCACCATAAACCCCAAACAAACACTAGATCTAGCTGTAACCCTAACCCTACAACTGGCACTAATCATAACCCTACTTCATACATTAGCCATAGTCTTAACCCTAGCCCTAACCTAACCCAAAACCTAGCTTTAAACCGAGTAGTAAACCTAGATTTTATCCAAAACTTAAACCTAACCCTAACCCAAAACTAGCCCAAATCCTATACATAACCCTAGCCATAACCTTAGTTCTAAACATATCCATTACTCTAACAATAACCCTAATCCTTAATTTAACACTAGGCCTACCCCTAACCCTATACATTGCACTAAACCTAACCTAAACTCTAAAACTAACTTTGTCATTACCCTAAACCTAAACCCTAACCTAAAACAAACCTCAACACTGACCCTGACCCTAAACATAACCCTAGATACAAACCTGAATCTTACTCTAAAACTAATTCCTACACTGGACCAAGCCATAAACCTAACACTAAATCTAGCCCTAACTCTAACCCTAGACCTGACATTAGCCCTAGCCCTAATATTATCCCTAACTCTAACACAAACCCTAAATCTCATTCTAGCCAAAAACCTAGCCTTATTCATAACCCTAACCCTAACTCTAGCCATAAACCTAATATTAACCCTTGCCATAGCCCTAAACCTAGCAAAACCCACATCCCTTACCCTAAACATAACCCTAACTCTAACACTAACCAATCTGGTCACAATTGTCCTATCCTTAGCCCTAGCTTTAACACCAGATCGAAACCTAACTTTAAATATAACCCTAACTCGATGCCTAAGCCTAAATCTAGCCCAAACCCTCTAAAACTAGCTCTAATCCTAGCCCTAACACTAATCCTAGCCATAATTTAGTCCTGTCCCTAACCTTAACCCTAACCCTAACCCTAGCCTTAAGAATAGCTCTAACTCTCACACTGGCCTATCACTCATTCTAATCCTATCACTTCCCATAAACTTAAACCTATCCCAAATCCTAGTCCTAACCCTTGCCCTATCCATAGACCTATCACTAACCTTAGATAAAAAACTAACTCTGAATTTAACCCTAAACCAAAGCCTAATCGTAATTCTAACACTACCCCTAACCCTAACACTAATCCTAAAAATTGCCCTAACCCTAACCCTAGCCCTAAACCCAAATGGAGCCAAAGCTCTAACCATAATCTTTAACCTAAACCAAGCCCTAACCCTACACCTATCCCTAACCCCAGCCCTAATTCGAGTTTTAAGCCAAACCCTAAAACTAACCCTTACCCTTACTCTGACCATAACACTAACCTGAGGCCTAAACATCACCCTAAGCCTAAACCTAAACCTAAAAGTAAAACTAGCCCTAAAACACTAAAATTGGCCATAATCATAACCCTAATAATTATATTAGCCATAACCCTAACCCTAGCACTAACTTAATCCAAAACCTAGCCCTAATCATAACCATAAATCTAGTCCTAAACTTATTTCTAACTCTATCCATTACCATTACCATAACCCTAACCCTAATTCTAATTCAAGCCCTAACTTTAAACCTTAATCTATCACAAACCCTAAACCAGAACTTGACCCTAATCATACCCCTAGCTCTAAACCTGACGCTAACCCTAAATCTAACGCTTACACTAGATGTACGTGTACTCCTAATCCTAAAACTACCTTTAACCATAATTCTGGACCTGAAATTAGCCCTAACACTAATCCTAGCCCTAATCATAAAATAAAAATCCCTAGCCCTGATCCTAGCCTTAAACCTAGGCTTAATCATAACCCTAACCCTAACCACAGCCCTAACCTAATTATAACAATCATCCTACCTCTAAAACTATCTATAAATACATACATTACCAAAACTTTGCCCCAACGCAAAACCTAAACTGTAAACGCTCACTGTAAATTCTAACCCTCACTCTAACCCTAACATTAGCCCTAACCCTAACACTAAACCTAGGCTTTAACTAAACACTATACCTAGCCATAATCCTAGCCCTAATTTAGCCCTATCTCTAATCCTCACCCTAACCTTATCCCCAAGACTAACTCTTCACCCTAGACCTATCCCTAGTTCTAACCCTATTTCTTACCATAACCCTAAACCTAGCCATAACCCTTGCCCTATCCTTAGTTCCAGTAGTAACCCTAGATCTAACCCTAATTTTAAATTTAACAGTAACACTAAGCCTAAGCCTAACACTGACACTAGCCCTAACCCTAACCCTAGGACTAAAACAAAACCGGGCATAAGCCCTAACCCTAAACCTTAACTTAAACCAAACCCCAAAACTACTACTGGACATAACCCTAGCCCTAGTTCGAGTCCTAATCCTAATCTTAAAACCAATCCTGATGCTGATTCATATTCTAACACTCACCCTAGCTCTAAACACACCCCTCACCTTAAACTGAACCCTAATAGTAAACCTAGCTGTAATTCGAGTCCTAACTCTAACTCTAAAACTAAGCCTGACCCTGACTCCTATTCTAACATGAACCCTAGCTCTCAATATTACCCTAACCTTAAACCTAACACTAACACTAAACCTAACCCATACCCTAACACTAAAACAAACCCTAATGGTAACCCTAGATCTTACATTAGCCACTGCTCTAACCCTAGCCCTAACCCTAACATAAAACCTAGGCCTAATCCGAGCCCTAAACCTAGATTTAACCCTAACTTTAACCATAACCATAGGCCTAACCTAGCTCTAAACAAATCCCTTTCTTAAGCAAAACCCTAAACCTAAGGGTAACCCTTAGGTTACTTAAGCAAAACCCTAAACATAAGGGTAACTCTAGACGTATCCCTAATTCTTAGGCTAACCAACACACTAACCTTATTAATACCCCTAGCCCTAGTCATAAAACAAAACCAAGTCATAGCCCAAACACTAACCCTTATTCTAAACCAAACTCCAAAACTACAATTAGCCCTAATCCTAACTCTAAAACTTACCCTGACCCTTACACTGACCCTAACACTAATCCTAGCTCTAAACATCACTCTAACCTAAAATTTACCCTAACACTATATCTAGCCTTAACCTAAACCTAAAACTAGCCTTAATCATAACCCTAGTTCGTACATTAGTCATTGTCCTAACCGCAGCCCTAACCCTAACACAAATTCAACACCTAATCCGAGCCCTGACCCTAGCTTTAACCATAAATACTAGCCCTAACCCTATCTCTAACCCTATTCATTACACTAAGCCAAAGCCTAAACCAAATGCTAACCCTAGTTCTAATCATAATCCTCAGCCTAACTTAAACTCTAACTGTAATACTAGTCTTAAACATAGCACTCATTTTACCTCTGAAGCTAACCCTGACCCTCATCAGACCCTAACAGTAACCCTAGATATAAACCTGACCCTAACTTTAAAATAAACCCTAACACTAGCCCTACTGGTAACCCTATACATATATGTAAGGCAAACACTAGACCTAGACCCAAAGCTAATCTTCAATATTGCTATAACTCTAGCCCTAGACCTAAACAAAAACCTAGCACTAGTCCTAACAATAACCCTTAATCTAAACCGAACACTTACCCTACCCCTAGACCTAAACCTAGTCTTAATTCTGACTCTAACCCTAACCATAACACTATCCCCAAAACTGACACTAATTCTAACACTGAGCTTTAAACATGACACTAACTCAAAAGCAAGACCTAACAGCAGACCTAGCCCTAACTCTAACCCTAAAACTAGCCCTAAACATAACCCTAGTTCTTACATTACCAGAGTCCAAACCCTAACCCTAAAACTAACACAAAACCTAGCCCTAATTCTAGGCCAAAGTTTAGCTCTAATCATAACACTTAGCCTAACCCTAGGCCTAAACCGAGGCCTAACTTAAGCTTCACCTTAGACCTAACCCTAGCTAAAAGCCTAAACTTTACACTAAACATAACCCTAGCTCTATACTAAACCCTATCCCAAACCCTAGCCCTAATCCTAACTTTAAACATAGACTGAACTTTAGCTCTAAACATATCCATTACCCTAAATCTAACCCTAACCCTAACCCTAATTAAAACCCCATCCCTAACACTAAACCTAACTCTAACCATAAATGTAAACCTAGACTGAAACCTAAACCTAACCCTCATCCTAGCCCTAACCTTAGCTCAAACACTAACCCTTACCCTAAACTAAATATAACCCTAGCCCTAAACTTAACACTTACCCTCACCCTAAAACTTACCATAACTCACACCCTAACCCTATCCCTAAACCTAGCCAATTACCTAAAGTTAATCCAAACCATAACCTAGCCCTAACCCTAGCTCTAAACATATCCATTACACTAAATATAATCCTAACCCTAATGGTAACCCTAACCTGATTGCTAAACCTAACCCATTCATTACCCTAAACGTTAACTGAAACCTAAACTAAATTCTATCAATTTCCCAAACCCTAAACCTAACCCTATGCTAATTTGAGCCTTAATCCTAAACCTTTAGCTAAACCAAATGCTAACCCTGACCCTGACCCTAATAATAACCCTAGCCCTAAAGCTGACCTTTGACATAAACCTAACTCTTACACTAGACCTAGCCATAACCTAAGCCTAAAACTATTTTTAACGTTAACCCTAGACCTGATATTAGCCTTAGACCTGGTCCTAGACATAACCCTAAGAGAAACTTTAGCCCTTAACCTAGCCCTATACCTAGCCTTAATCCTAAACTGAAACATAACCCTAGGCTTAATCCTAATTCTAAAACTCACCCTAGCCCTAAAGCTAGCTATAACCCGACCCATTCCCCAAAACTTAACCTTAACACCAATGCTAACCATAACTCTAGCCCAACCCCTTAGTCTAACCCTAACACTAACTCTAGCCTTAATACTAGCATTAATGTAGCCCTAACCCTAACACTACCACTAGATTTGACCTAAATCTAATCCTAAATCTAGCCTTAACTCTAGCCCTAGACCTAAATATAAACCTAGTCCTAGCCGTAACAATAACCCTTACTCTAACACAAACATTAAACCTAGCCCTAGAACAAAACATAGTCCTAATTCTGGCTATAACCCTAACTCTATCTCTAACCTGAACACTGACCAGCATTTAAAAGTAAACCTACCTCTAAACGTGAACCTAACCAAAATTATAAACCTAACACTAGACCTAGCCATAAACCTAACCCTAAAACTAGCCCTACTCATATCCCTAGTTCTTACATTACCCACAGCCCTAACCCTAGGCCTTAACCTAACACAAAACCTAGAGCTAATTCTAGGCATTAACCTAGCCCTAAGCATAACCCTAACCCTAATCCTAGCCCTAATCCTAACTTAACCCTAACCTTAGTCCCAACCCTAGCTCAAAGCCTAACACTTATCATAAACATAAACCTAGAATTATCTGTAAATCTAACCCTAACCCTAGCCCTAATGCTAACCTTAAACCTAGCCCTAACCCTAGTTCTAAACCTACAAAATACACTAAACCTAACCCTAAACCTATCGGTAACCCTAGCCTTAACCCTAACCAGAAAAGTAAACCTAGACCTAACCCTAAACTTAACACTCACTATAACCCTAACCCTAGCTCAAAACCTAACCCTTACCATAGACCTAAACATAACCATAGCCCTAACCTTAATCCTAAACTTAAATCTAACACTAACCCTAAACCTAAATCTAACGTATCCATTATACTAAACCTAACCCTAATCCTAATGATAATCCTAGCCCTAACCCTAACTCTAACATGAAACTACTGTAATTCTTTCCCTAGACCTAACCTTGAACTTAACCCTTGCTGTAGCCCTACACTTACCTCATAACCTAACCCTTATGCTAAACATAACCCTAGTTCTAACCGTCACCCTAACCCAAACTCAAGACTTAATCCTAACCATAATTCTAGCCCTAAAATAAACTCTAACTGTATCCATCAACATAAACATATATCTTACCCTAATGCTAACCCTAGGCCTAATACTAAACCTATCACAAACCCCAACCCTTTCAATTATCCTAAACCTAACCTGAAACCTAAATCTAACCCTATTATTCCAATAACCCTAAACCTAATGCCAATTTGAGCACTAACGCTAAACTCAACCTAAACCAAACCCTAACTCTGAAAATGACCCTAATAATTCCCTAGCTCTAAATCTGTCCCTTACCCTAAACCTAACCCTTAAACTAGACCTAGCCAAAACTCTAAGCTTGAAAATATCCCTAATGGTAACCCTAGATCTGACATTAGCCCTAGCCATAATTCTAGCGCTAAACCTAAAAAAAAACCCTAGCTCTTATCTTAGCCCTAAACATAGCCTTAATCATACCCCTATCCCTAAACCTGGGCCTAACCCTAACACTAACCCTAGCCCTAATCTTACCCCTAATTTATCCATATCCCTAAGCCTAATTCTAACCAAGCCCTAAGACTAACTCTCACCCTTGCCCGAAAACTAGTTATAAACCTATACTTTACTGGAACCATAATCCTAGCTCTAACCATAAGCCTAACCATAGACCTTTTCTTAGCCCTAGCCCTAACCGTAGACCTAACCTTAAATCTAAATCTAACCCTAAACATAAGCCTAAACCTAAAACTAACACTAGTTCTATCCCTAACCTCAATGCTAATCCTAAAACCAGTCCTAACTCTAGCCCTAGCCCTAATACAAAACAAAGCCATAGCCCTAACCCTGACCCTCAACCTAAACCAAAACTTAAACCTACACTTAGCCTTAACCTTAGCCCTAATTTGAGTTTTAAGCCAAAAACTAAACTAACCCTGAACCTGACCTAACCCTAAACCTAGCTCTAATCATCACTCTAACTCTAACCCTAAATCTAACAGTAGACTTAGCCCTAACCCTAACCATAAAACTGGCCTTAATCGTAACCCTAGTACTTACATTAGACGTAACCCTAACCCTAGCCTTAACCCAAAATATAGCCCGAATCTCTGCCCTAACTGTACCTTTAACCCAAACTCTAACCTTAACACTAACACTAGCACTAATTGTAACCATAACCCTAGCCATAAACTTAGCTCTAACCCTATCCATTACCCTAACCATAACCATAACCCTAATGCTAATCCTAGGCTTAAACCTAACCCTATCCCTACTCATAACCCTATTCATTACACAAAACTTAACCTGAAACCTAAACCTAACAATATCATTACCCTAAATTTAACCCTAATGCTAATTTGAGCCCTAACTTAAAACCTTAACCTAACCCAAACTCTAATAATTACCCTGATCCTAATAATACCCTTAGCTCTAAATCTGACACTAAGCTTAAACCTACCATTTCACTAGATGTAGCCATAAACCTAACCCTAAAACTATCATTAACCATAATGCTGGAGTTAAAATTAGCCCCAGGCTAAATCAAATGATAACCCAATTATTACCCTAAATATATAATTATAATCCAAACCATAACCCAATTTAGGGCTAGGGCAAGGGTTAATTCTAACCCTTGCCCTAGTCCTAAACCTAGCTATAACCCCATCCCTTACCCTAAACCTAACCAAAACCCTAAACCTAACCCTAACTTTTTGAGAGCTGCAGCCAAAGTGGCCCCAGCAAACTTCCAGCCGATTGGCTCCTCTCTGATGATTCTCATTGGGCTGTTTCTCTGCTCTTTCAGACCACGGAGCTGCTCATTGGGGGTCTCTTTTGGCTCCACCCATGTGACCCAGCCTATCTGCCTCAAGAGTGGTGACATAGGAATTCCGTTTGAGGTGTTCACCAGAAGAGCCTAGCTGGCGGTGGCAGTTGGGCTCTAGGGGAATTCCTGGAGAGCTCGGGTGGTGTAGGGTGCATTCAAAAAATAAAGTTCGTTCCTGCTTGACAAGTGGCTCATGAATTGTGCCCAGCCAGACTATAGCACTAAACCATCGCCCTAACCCTAGGCCTAAAAATAACATTAATCCTAGCATTAATCCTAGCCCTAATTTAGTCCTATCCAAACCCTAACCTTAGCCCTAAGACTAACTTTTGCCATAGCCCTATTGCTAGTTCTATCCTTAGTCCTAGAACTAATCTGAACTCTAAATATAAACCAAACTTTAAATTTAACTTTAACCATAAGCATAAACCAAACCCTAACATAATCTAACAATAATGCTAATCATAAATTTGAACTACCCCTAGCCCTAGTCATAAAACAAAACCAAGCCATAGCCCTAACACTAACCTTTATTGTAAACAAACTCTAACCCTACCATTAGCCCTAACCCTAACTCTAAAACTAACCCTGAACCTGATGCTGACCCAAACACTAATTCTAGCTCTAAATATTACCCTAACCTTAAATTAACCCAGCACTAGACCTAGCTTCAACCCTAACCATAAAACTAGCCCTAATCATAACCCTAGTTCAAACATTAGTCATTGTCCTTACCCTACCCCTAAGCTTAACACAAATCCTACCTGTATTCTAAGCCCTAACCATAGATTTAACCCAAATCTTAAGCCTCACACTAGCCCTAACCGTAACCCTAGCCCTAACCCTTTCCTTTACCCAAAGCCAAACCCTAACCCAAATGCTAACCATTTATCCACATAGGACAACTTTAAGTGAAACTTTAAAATACAAACTGTTCCTGACAGTGAAAAATTGAAATTAAAAGGCCCAAAACTGGGGAACATAATCAGGCTAGGTAAAACAGAAATCCTGTCCAGTATCAAAGAAATTTGAACAAAAATAACTCTAACCCTAACACTAGTTCTAACTCTGGTCCTAACTCTAACATTAACCCTAAACCTATCCTGTTTATAGAGCTTTGATCATACAAGTCTCAAACTTGGGGAACTCAGGGCAGCAAGCTAGCAGATGAATCCTGTGCAGTATCAAACAAATCTGACCAAATAATTGGAGGGAGGTAGTTCAGGACAAGCATATTTCCCTGATTTCTCATTAAGTGCTCTTGGATAAAGTTGTTCTTGCATGCTTGTGCTTAGAGCTACTTTTGCATGGAAGAAACCACAGAGTGTCAACAGAGAACAGACTGAGTGTGTGAAGTTTCAAGCAGCTAGCACAAACCCTGTTTGATTTCTAGCTCCATTTCCATTTATATGTATAGGTTCAAATGAAGTGAAACCTTAAAACTAAAACTGTTCCTGACAGTGAACCTTGAACCAAAAAGGCCCAAAACTGGTGAACATAGTAAGGCTAGGTAAAAGATGATTCCTGCCCACTATCAAATAAATTTGTACAAAACTAACTTTAACCCTAACACTCACTCTAACCCTTGCCCTAACCCTAACCCTAAAACTAACCCAAACCTGTTTAGAGAACCTTTGATCATATAATTTCCAAACTTGTGGAGACTAGTGGGGAAAGCTAACAGAAGAATCCTGTGCAGTATCAAAGAAATCTGAACAAATGACTGGGGGAGGTAGTTCAGTACATGCATATTTTCCATTTGTCTCCTGAAGTGCTCTCAGATAAAAGTTTTTTTGCATGCTTCAACTTTGGTATAATTTCACAAGGAAGAAATCAGAGAGTACCGACAGGGAATTAATTGAGTATGTGAAGTTTCAAGCAGCTAGCACAAACACTGCTTGATTTCAAGCTTCATTTCATGAAGTCCCAAACTTGAGGAGCCTACTAAGGTTAGGTCAAGAATGAATTCTGTACAGGATCAAAGTAATCTGACCCAAAAATTCAAAGCTCTTTCACTATATGTGTATTCTGCTTGCTCCTAAAGCACTCAGAGTAAAAGCTGTTTCTTTCTACTTCGGCTTAGGGCTACTTCCACAGGAAACAAACCAGAGAATCCTCACTGAGAATTGATTGAGTGTGTGATGATTCAAGCAGCTAGCCCAAACCCTGTTTGATTTCTAGCTTCATTTCCATTCACCCCTATAGGGCAAAAGAAGAGAAACATGAAAATTGAAACTGTTCCTGAAAGAAAACCCTTTATGTAGAAGGCCCAAACATTTGGAGTATACTCAAAATAGGAAAAAGATTAATCCTGGACAGTATCATAGAAATCTTAAAACAAAACTAACTCTAACCCTAACACTTGGTCTAAACCTAATCCTAACGCTAACTCTAACATTAACCTTAATCCATTTAGAGTCCCTTTGGTCCTAGAAGTCCCACACTTGTGGAGCCAAGTAGGGCAGGCTAACAGATAAATCTTTCACAGTATCAAAGAAATCTGACCAAATAATTGTGGGAGGTTGTTCATTACATGCTTAATTCCCAGTTGTCTCCTAAAGTGCTCTCAGATAAAGTTGTTTTTGCATGCTTCTCTTTTGGCCTATGTTCAATAGAAAGAAAACAGAGAGTGCTCACAGAGAACTAAATGAGTATGTGACATATCAAGCATCTAGTATCAACCTTGTTTGATTTTCAGCTTCATTGTCATTCACACCTATAGGCCATAGTGAAGTCACACCTAAAAATTCAAACTGTTCCTGAAAGTGAAACGTTGAACTTAAAGGCCCCAAATTTGGGATCCTATTAAGGCTATGTAAAGGATTAATCCTGTACAGGATCAAAGTAATTCAACCAAAAATATTGAAGATTGCTCCTAAAGCACTCGCAGATGAAGGTATTTCTTTCTATTTCAGCATAGGGCTACTTCCACAAGAAACAAACAAGAAAATGCACACTGAGATCTTATTGAGTGTGTGAAGTTTCAAGCAAAATTTCAAACCAACTCTGTTTGATTTCAAGCTCTATTTTCATTTACCCATATAGGTCAAAATGAAGTAGAAACTCAAAATAAAACTGTTCCTGACAGCAAATCACTGAACTCAGAAGGCCCAAACCTGGTGAGAATAGTAAGGCTAAGAAAAAAATGATCCAGCCCAGTATCAAATAAATTGGAACAAAAATAACTCTAACGCTAGCTCTTAACCTAACCCTAACCCTAACCATAACCCTAACCCTTACCTGTATAGAAAACCATTGATCCTAGATGTCCCAAACTTGGGGAGCCTAGTGGGGCAAGTTAAAGATGAATACCACACAGTATAAAAGAAATCGGATCTAATCATTGGGAGATTTACTTCAATACATACATATTTCTCTGTTTCCTGCTTAAGGGCTCTCAGATACAGTTGCTTTTGTGTGCTTCATCTTTGGCCTACCTTCAAAAGAAAGAAACCAGAAATTGCCCAGTGAGAACTGATTTGTGAAGTTTCAAGCACCTCCTACCAACCATGTTTAATTTCCAGCTCAATTTTCATTCACATCAATAAGTCATAATGAAGGAAAATCTTAAAATACAACCTGTTCCTGACAGTGAACCATTGAACCGAGAAGGCCCAAACCTGTGGAGCATAGTAAGCCTAAATAAAAGATAAATCTTGCTGAATATCATAGAAATTTGAAGAAAACTAGGGCCATGCTGGAGCTCTCTGTGCAGATGGAAGGCTCGGCTGTGCAGATGTGAAGGCTCTTTGCTCAGTGGGAAGGCGGAAGTCTCAGCTGCACATGAGCTCTCTGCACAGACAGAAGTCTTGGCTGTGCATGTGCTCTCAGCTGAGATGGAAGTCTCAGCAGCGCATGAGCTCTTGGTGCAGAAGGAAGTCTTGGCCTCAGGTTCTCTCTTGGCTCAGACGGAAGTCTCGACCATGCAGGTGCTCTCGGTGCAGAGGATTGGTAGCACAGAACACAGAGGCTTTGCTTGCAGGTCACCAGACCAAGCTCTGGACACGGCCAAATCACCCCAGAACCTCCCACCTCACCAAACACCCTACAGAGTTAACAGAAGGAATCCATCTTGGAAAACCTTACTCACAATCTATTGGTGGCTGTGACTACCAGCTCAGTTCTGTGGCTGCTCAGGTACCCGATTTCCAACTCCCCAAACTCCAGCTGTGATAACTCAAGATTTTTCTCACAAGTTTTGGGGGACATAGCTATCAATACAGAACAGCAACTGTACAAGTACCTATACTTGTAGGAGTAGGGAGGCTCCAAGTAGTAGCTCAAGCCCTCTCAAACTGGCTACCTCCACCACCGTTAGCACAGAGACTGAAGCTAGGAATAGACAACTCCACCTACTGGAAGAAAACAGAGTTCTGAGAGACATTTTATTCTTGTTCTTATGATCTACTCTCCTCTACCCTTCCCCCTCTGGCCCTCACAATCTCAACATACGTGAATCCAAGAAATTTGCATGAAATTGGACTTTAACAACTAAATCACCAGAATAGTATGATATAGAGGAATTGCATAGGCCCACCTCACCCCCCCCTTTATTTTCTCTTATTTTCATTCTTCCTCTCTTTCTTTGTTATTTTTTCTTCTTTTTTCTTCCTCCCTCTATCCCACTTTCAACCTCCTAAATTTTACTATTTATACATAGGGTAATTTTATGAATACAGATAAGGAATTTGAATTTATACATTCTCCCATAAATTACCTCTGTCTACTCATTACAGTTCTCCTCCAATTTGCTAAGAAAGATTTATCTCATACCCTCACTCCTTTCCCCCTTAACATAGCATGCACTCCTTACCAAGTTCTCTATATACCACCATAAATGGTATGCCATTTCTGAAACTAATGACTATATTATAAATAATAATTGAAGCCAACATCTGTAGACATAGAATCTAAATATAAATGAATTTAAAATGGATAGGCTTAGGCTTCCAGTTAGGGATAGATTTAGAGTTATAATTTGATCTATGGTTAGGACTAGGGCTAAGGATAGGGCAAGGGTTAGGATTATGGTAAGGGATAGGGTTAGAACTAGTGATAGGCCAGTGTGAGTGTTAGAGTTAGTCATAGGGCTAGGACTAGGGTTGTTTTAAGGATTAGGGCTAAATTAGGGCTAGGGTTAGTGTTAGGTTTAGACCTCAGTTTAGGGTTAGAGTTAGGGTTACATGTAGGGTAAGGGAGTGGGTTATAGCTAAATTGAGGGCTAGGGCGAGAGTTAGCATTAGGGTTAGGCCTGGGTTAGGGTTAGGGTTATGATTAAGGCTCAGCTTAGGGCTAGAATGAAGGCTATCATTTGTGTTAGGGTTAGGGCTAGTATTAGGGCTAAGGCTAATGCCAGGTCTAGGGTTAAAGTTAGGGATAGATTTAGGTTAGGTTTATGGCTTGGTCCAGTGTAAGGGTTAGGTTTAGGGTAAGGGTCAGTTTCAGAGCTAGGGTTATTATTAGGGTCAAATTCAAGGTTAGGGTTTGGTTTAGGTTAGAGGTAAGCTTTAAGGCTCAAATTAGCATTAGGTTTAGGGTTTGGGTTAATGACAGGGTTAGGTTTAGGGTTTAGATGTGGTTTAGGGTAATGGATATGGTTAAGGTTAGGCCTAATGTTTAGCATAAGGGTTAGGGTTATCATGAGGTTAATGGATAGGCTTAGACCTAAGATTAGGGCTAGGGTTATGTATAGGATTAGGGCTTTTGTTTGGGTTAGGGTTAGGTTTAAGTTTAGGGTTAAAGCTAAGTTTAGGACTCAGATTAAGGCTAGATTTTGGGTTAGGTTAGGGCTAGGGTTAAGGCTACGGGTAATGTATGAAGTAGCATCATGATTAGCGCTCGTTATAGGGTTAGGGTTAGGGCTAGGTCTAGTGTTAGGGTTAGGTTTATGGTTATGAAAATATTTAGAGCTAGAGTTAGTTTTAGAGTCAGATTCAGTGTCTGGATTACTTTTCAGGTTAGATTTAGAACTAGAATTAGAGATAGGTGTAGGGCTAGGTGAAAGGTTAGGGTTTGGTTTAGGTTAAGGGTTAGGGTTAAGGCTATGACTTGTTTTTTTTTTTTTTTTTTTTTTTTTTTTAAGGCTAGGGGTAGGGTTAGGGCTACTTTTAGGATTAGTGTTAGGGTTAGGGCTAGTGTTAGTGTGAGGTTTAGGCTTAGGTTTAGGGTTAGATTTAGAGTTAAGTTGAGATCTAGGGTTTGAGCTAGGGTTAAGGATAGGGATAGGGTTAGTGATAAGTTTAGGGCTAGGTTTAGGTGATGGTAAGGTATTGGGTTAGAACTCAGTATAGGGATAGGGTAGGAGTTAGAGTTAGTCTTAGGTCAAGGGTTAATGTTAGGGTAAGTCCTAGAGTTAGGGCTAAGGTTAGTGTTATGTTTAGGTTTATGGTTAGGTTTGGGGTAAGGGTTGGGATTATAGCTAGTTTTATGGCTAGGGTGAGGGTTATTATTAGGGTTAGGGTTAGGTTTATGATTAAGGTGAAGTTTATGGCTAGGATGTGGACTAAGTTTTTTTTAGTGTTAGGACTAGGATTAGAGCTAGGGCAAAAGTCAGTTCTAGGGTTAGAGTTAGGGATAGTTTAGGGTTAGGTTTATAGCTAGGTCTATTTCAAGGGTTAGGTTTATGGTTAGGGTCAAGTTTAGAGCTAGGGGTATTATTAGGGTTAGGGTCGGGTTTAGGTTTGTTGTTAGGTTAAGGTTTAGTTTTAGGACTCAAATTAGCATTATTTTTAAGGATAGGGTAATGATAGTTTTAGGTTTAGGGTTCAGGTTAAGTGTAGGGTAATGGATAGGGTTAGGATTAGGGATAAGATTAGGGTTTGGCCTAGGGTTAGCATAAGGGTTAGGGTTATCATTAGAGTAACAGATAGGTTAAAGCTAGGGTTAGGACTAGGGTTATGCTAAGGATTAAGTCTAGGCTTAGGCTTAGGTTTAGGGTTAGGGCTATGGTTAGGATTAGGATTACCTTTAGGGTTAAAGCTAGGGTAGGCCTTGTATTAGGGCTAGGTTTTGCGATAGGTTAGGGCTACAGCTAATGTAAGAACTTGTTATAATTCAGGCTAGTTTTGGAATTAATGTTAGTGCTAGGTATAGTTTTAGGGTTAGGTTTAGGGTTGGGGTGGTGTTTAGAACTAGGGTTACTGTTAGTGTCAGGGTCAGTGTTCAGGTTAGGGTTATGGTTAGAATTAAAGCCAGAATTAGGTCTAGGGGAAGAGTTAGGGTTTGACTTAGGCTAAATGCTATTGTTATGGCTATGTCTAGGTTTTTTATTAGGTCTAGGGTTCGAGTTATGGCTAGATTTAGGATTAGGGTTAGATCTAGGACTAATGTTAGGGTTAGGTTTAACTATAAGTTTACTGGAAGGGCTACTGTCAGGTTTCAGTTTAGGGTTAGGTTCAGGTTTAGACCTATGGTTAGTGTTGGGGTCTGAATAAGGATCAGGGTTAGGGTTAGGGTTTGGGTTATGGTTAGAGCTAGAATGAGTGCTATGCTTAGGACTAGTAATATGGTTAGGGTTTTGGTTAGGTTAAGAATTAGGTTTAGCATTAGTGTTATGGTTTGGCTTAGGGTAAGGGATAGGTTTAGAACTAGGGGTAGGGCTTGGATTAGGGCAAGGGTTAGGGTTTTAAGCTAGGTTTAGGGCTTGGATTAGGGCTAGTTTTGTGTTAGGTTAAGGGCTAGGGTTAGAGTAATGGCTAATGTAAGAACTAGGGTTACAATTAGGGTTAGTTTTGGGGTTATTGTTAGGGGTTAAACCTCTAGTGTTAAGATTAGGTTAAAGGTTAGGGTGATATTTAGAGCGAGTGTTAGTGTTAGGTTAATAATCAGGTCAGGGTTAGTTTTAGGATTATGGTTAGGATTCAAAATAAGGCTAGGGTTACTCTAAGGGTTTGTTTTAAGGTTAGGGTGGTGTTTAGAGCTAGGGTGAGTGTTAAGATATGAGTCAGAGTCAGGGTTTGTATTAAGGTTAAGGTTAGGACTCTAATTAGGGCTAGGGTTAGGTCTAGGTGTAGTATTAGGATTTGGTTTAAGTTAAGGTTTAATGTTAGGGCTGTTACTCGGTTTTGCTTTACTGCTAGGGTTAGGGTTAGGGCTAGTTTCATGATTAGTGTTAAGGTTAGTGCTAGTGTTAATGTTAGGCTTAGGGTTAATGTTAGAGTTAGAGTTAGATCTAGGGTTAGGACTAGGAATAACAATTAGGCAAGGATTATGGCTAGGTTTGTGGCTATGTTTAGGGGTAGGGATAAGAGTTAGGGTTAGAACTAGGGATAGGGCTAGTGTGAGAGTTAAAGTTAGTCTTAGGGCTATGGTTAGCATTAGAATTAGGGATAGGGTTAAATTAGGGCTAGGATTAGGGCTAGGTTTAGTATTCAGCTTAGGTCTAGTCTTAGGGTTAGGGTTAGGGTTAGGATTAAGTTTAGGGTAAGGGATGGTGTTTTTGCTAGGTTTAGTGGAAGGGTGAGGGTTAGAATTAGATTAGGGATATGATTAAGGTTAAGGTTATGATTAGGGCTAGGTTTAGGGCTAGGATGAGGGCTAGGGTTTGTTTTAAGTTTAAGGCTAGGATTAGGGCTAGGGCTAATATCAGATCTTCAGTTATGGTTAAAGATAGTTTAGTTATAGGTTTATGGCTACATGTAGTGTAAGGGTTAGTTTTAGGGTAAGGGTCAGGTTTAGAGCTAGGAGTAATTGTAGAGTCAGGGTCTGGGTTAGGGTTTGGGATAGGTTAAGTCTTAAAGTTAGGGCTCAAATTAGCCTTAGGGTTAGTGTTAGTTTAATGATAGGGTTAGGTTTATGGCCTAGGTTTGGATTGGGGTAATGGATAAGGTTAGAATTAGGGATAATGATAGGTTAAAAAGTAGGTTTAGCATTAGGGTTAGGGTTATGTTTAAGGCAATGGATAGGGTTAGAGCTATGGTTAGGACTAAAGTTATGTTTATGATTGGGGCTAGGGTTAGGGTTAGGATTAGGGTTAAACCTGGGGTTACGGCTCAGATTAGGGTTAGGTTTTGTGTTAAGTTAGTGTTAGGATTAGGGTTATGGCTAATGTAAGTACCAGAATTATGTTTAGGGCTAAATTTTAGGTGAGGGATAGGGTTATGTTCAGTGTTAGGTTTAGGTTTAGGGTTAGGGTTATGTTTAGATCTAGGGTTAGTGTTATTGTCAGAGTCAGGGTCAGGGTTAGTTTTAGGGTTTGGATTAAAACTCAAATTAGGGCAAGGGTTAGGGTTGGTGTTTGGGTTAGGTTAAGTATTAGGGTTAGGGCTGTGGTTCACTTTTGTTTTAGAGCTAGGGCTAGGTTTAGGGCTAGTTTTAGGATTAGCATTAGGGTTAGGGCTAATGTTAGGTTTAGGTTGGGCCTAAGGTTTAAAGTTAGATTTAAAGTTAGGGTTAGGGTTAGGGTTAAGCTTAGGGTTATTATTAGATTTAGAGTTAAAATTAAATCTATTTAGGACTAAGGCTAAGTATAGGGCTAGGATTAGTGCTAGGATTAGGGTTCTGGTAAGGGATTACGTTAGAACAAAGGATGGGGCTAGGGTGAGAGTTAGAGTTAGTCTTACATCTAGGGTTAGGGCTAGGGCTAGGAACAGGGCTAAATTATGGCTAATATTAGGACTAGGTTAGTGTTAGGGTTAGGGCTAGTGTTAGCGTTAGGGTTAGGGTTAGGAGTAAGAGTTTGTTTAGTGCTACAATAAGGGCTGTGATTTGTGTTAAGTTTAGGGCTAGGATTAGGGATCGGGCTAATGAGAGGTCTAGGCTTATGGTTGGGGATAATTTTAAGATCATGGTTATGGCTAGGTCTAGTGTAAGTGTTAGGTTTAAGGTAAGGGTCAGCTTTAGAGCTAGGGAATTTATTAGTGTCAGGGTCAGAGTGAGAATTTGTTTAAAGTTAGAGTTTAGGGTTAGGGCTCAAGTTAGCGTTTGGGTGTGAGTTAGGGTAATGATCGAGTTTTGTTTAGGGTTCAGGTTAGGTTTAGCTAAATGTTAGGGTTAGGGTTAGGTCTAGGTTTCGCATTAGGGTAAGGGTTAAGGGTTAGTATAATGGACAGTTTATGGCTATGTTTTGGGCTAAGTTTATGGTTAGGAGTAGGCCTTGAGTTATGGCTAGGGTTAGGGTTAGAACTAGGTTTACGGTCAGGGTTATGTTTAGCATAAGCGTTAGGTTTTGAGCTAAGGTAATGCCCAGGTGAGGGTTAGGTTTAGGGTTAAGTCTAGGGATAAGAGTAGAGTACGGTTAGAATTAGGGTTACAATTAGGGCTAGGTCATCATTAGGGGTAGGGAAAAGGTTAGGGTAATGGATAGATTTAGATGTAGGTTTAGGGTTATAGTTAGGGTTAGATATAGGTTTAGGCTTAGGGTTAGAGCTATGGTTATGCTTAGGTTTAGGGTAAGGGTTATGGTTTGAGCTAGGGTTAAGTCTATAGTGATGTGAGGTTGAGAGTTTTGTCTAGGGTTAGTTTTCCAGTTAGTTATAGCATTAAGGTTAGGCCTAGGATTATCAATAGGGTTGGGGTTAGGTTTAGGTTAAAGGGTAGGTTTAAGGCTAGGGTTAAGTTTAGGATTAAGACTAGGGTTAGGGTTATTTTGGGGGATAGATTTAGATTTATGTTTAGGGTAAGGATTAGGACTAAGGTGAGGGTGAGCTTAGGGTTAGGGTGAAGGTTAGGGTTAGGGTAATGCTTAAGGGTAGGTTTAGGCCTGGGATTATCACTAGGTTTTGTGTTAGGTTTATGCCTATGGTTAGAGCTATGGGTAATGTAAGGGCTAGGTTTATATTTAGGGCTAGTTTTAGGGTTAGGGTTATGGCTAGGTATAGTGTTAGGTTTAGATTTTCGGGTAGGGTCAAATTTAGAGATAGGTTTACTATAAAGGCAGGGTCAATATTCGGGTTAGAGTTAGAGTTAGAGTTACTGCCATAATTAGGACAACGGTTAGGTCTTTGGGTTAGGTTCAGGGTTATTGTTAGGGCTAATGCAAGGTTTTGTTTAGGTCTAGGAATAGAGTTAAGTCTAGATTTAGGATTAGGTTTAGGTCTAGGGCTAGTGTTAGGGTTTGGTCTAGGGTTAGGTTCAGGTTTAGACCTAGGATTGGTGTTAGGATCAGAATAAGGTCAGGGTTAGTATTAGGGTTTGGGATAGGGTTAGAGTTAGAGTGATGGCTTGGTTAAGATATTAATAGGGTTAAGGCTTTGGTTAGCCTAAAGATGGTAACATATGGGTTTAGAAATAGGGATAGGGCTAGGACGAGAGTTAGAGATAGTCATAGAGCTAGGGTTATGGTTACTTTTAAGGATAGTACTAGATTAAGGCTAGGATTAGGGATAGGTTTAGTTTTCAGCTTAGGCCTAACATTAGGACTAAGGTTATGGTTATCTGTAGGGTAAGGGATGGTGTTATAGCTAGGTTTAGAGGTAGGGTGAGGGTTAGAATTAGGGTTAGGGCTAGGGATAGGATTAGAAATTTGATTAAGGCTTGGTTTAGAGCTAGAATGAGTGCTAGGGTTTGTTGTAGGTTTAGTTCTAGAATTAGGGTTAGGGCTAATGTTAGGTCTAGTGTTACACTTAGGGGTAGATTTAGGGTTAGGTTTGTGTCTAGGTCTAGTGTAAGTGTTAGGCTTAGGGTAAGGGTTAGGTTTAAAGCTAGGTGAATTTTGGGGCACAGGATAGGGTTAGGGTTTGTTTTAGCATAATGTTTAAGGATAGGGCTGAAATGAGGATTAGGGTTAGGGTTAGAATAATGGATAAGTTTAGGTTTAGGGTTCAGGGTAGGTTTAGCAAAATGGAGAAGTTTCAGGTTAGCAAAATGGTTAGGATTAGGCCTAGGGTTAGTATTAGGATTAGGGTATCATAAGGAAATTGTATAGGGTTAGAGCTAGGGTTAGGGCTTTGTATATTGTTAAGACTAGGTCTAGAGTTATTCTTAGGGTTTGGGTTAGGGCTAGTAACCCTAGCATAGGGAAGGGTTAGGGTTAGTTTTAGGGTAAAGATTAGGTTTTGAACTAGGGTTAGTCCATGGTGAGGGTTAGGTTTAGGGTTAGGGTTTTCATTAGGTTTAAGGTTAGATTTAGGGTAATATATTGTGTTAGATGTATTGTTATCTTCAGTGTTAAGGTTATATTTAGGGTTAAGTTTAATTTTAGGGCTAGGATTACTGTTGGGATTAGGGTAAGCATTAGAGTTTGAGTTAGGTTTAGGTCTACAGCAAGGGTTAGGTTTAAGGTTAGGTCTAGAATTAAGTTTATGTTTTGTGTTGGGGTTTTGGTTAGGGTTAGGGCTAGGGTTATCATTAGGGTTAGGGTTAGACTTAAGGTAATGGCTAGGGTTAGAGCTAGGGTTAGGGCTAGGGTTAATGTTAGGATTATGGCTAGGTTTAGTGTTATGGTTAGGAATAGTACTAGGGATATATTTAGGCTAAGGGTTAGGCTTTGAGCTAGGGTTAGGACTAAGGTGAGGGTTAGGGTTAGGGTTAGGGCTAGGGTTAGGGTGAGGATTATGCTTAGGGTAGGTTTAGGCCTCAGATTAGGGCTAGGTTTTGTGTTAGGTTTAGGCCTAGGCTTAGTGCTATGGTTAATGTAAGATCTAGTGTTCTAATTAGGGCTAGTTTTAGGGTTAGGGATATGGCTAGGTCTAGTGTTAAATTTAGATTTTGGTTTAGGGTCGGATTTAGAGATAGGTTTAGTGTTAGCGTCAGGGTCAGTGTTCAAGTAAGTGTTAGGGTTAGGCTGAAAGGCAGAATTAGGACTAGTGTTAAGTATAGGAAGAAGGTGAGTGTTTGTTTTAGATTAATGGTTATTAGAACTAGGACTCAGTTGTTGTTTAGGTCTAGGGCTAGAGTTATCGCTAGATTTAGAATTAGGTTTAGATCTAGGACTAGTGTCAGGGTTAGGTTTAGGTATATGGTTACTGGTAGGGCTAGTTTCAGGTTTTGGGTTAGGGTTAGGGTCAGGTTTAGACCTATAATTAGTGTTGGGTCAGAATAAGGGTGAAGTTTAGAGTTAAGTTTTGGGT
Organism: Marmota flaviventris; assembly: GCF_047511675.1. Lineage (NCBI taxonomy): Eukaryota > Metazoa > Chordata > Mammalia > Rodentia > Sciuridae > Marmota > Marmota flaviventris. The sequence continues at coordinate 46,095 of NW_027288146.1, read as the reverse complement.
TAGGGTTAGAGCTAGAATGAGAGCTAGGGTTAGGTCTAGTAATAGGGTTAGTTTTGGTTTAGGCTAAGTATTAGGAATAGGACTAGGTTTAGCATTATGGATAGGTTTTGGCTTACCACAAGGGATAGGGTTAGAGCTAGGGTTAGGGCTACATTTAGGGTTAGGTTTAGGGCTAGGGTTAGGGTTAGGGTTAAATCTAGTAAGAGCTCAGATTATGGCTATTTTTGTGTTAAGGTTAGGGCTATTTCCAATGTAAGAACTAGGGTTATGATTAGGCTTATTTTTAGGGATAGGGTTTGGGCTCTGTCTTGTGTTAGTATTAGCTTTAGGGTTAGGGTGATATATAGAGCTAGGGGTTGTGTTTAGATAAGATTTAGGTCAGGGTTAATCTTAGGCCTAAGACTCGAATTCGAGCTAGGGTTATTGCTAGTTATTGTGGAAGGGTTTGGTATATGGTATTTTTAGGGTACGAACAATGGCTCAGTTTTGTTTTAGGGCTAGGGCTAGGGTTACGTCTAGTAGTAGGATTAGCAATAGTGTTAGGGCTAGTGGTAGGGTGAGGTTTAGGCTTAAGGTTTGGGTTAGATTTAGCATTATGTTTAGATCTAGGGTTAGGGCTATGGCTAGGTTTAGGGCTAAGGTTAGGGCTAGTGTGAGGGTTACAGTAACGGATAGGGTTAGTAATAGAAATAAGGCTAGGGTTGAGAGTTAGAGTTAGTCTTAGGGCTAGGGTTAGGGTAAGGTTAAGGTTAGAAATAAATTAGGGCTAGGATTAGCACTAGGATAAGTGTTAGGGTTAGGCCTATGGTTACGGCTAGGGTTAGGGTAGTTTGGGGGGCAACTATGGGGTTATATAGCTTGGTTCAGGGCTAGGAAAAGGGTTAAAATTAGGGATAGGGCTAGGGTGAGGGTTCTGGTTAGGATTAAGGCTAGGATGAGGGTTAGGGTTTGTGTTAGGGTTAGGGCTAAGATTAGGGCTAGGGCTAATATCAGGTCTAGGGTTGAAATTAGGGATAGTTTTAGGTTTTGGTTATGGCTAGGTCTAATGTAAGGGTTAGGTTTAGGGTAGGGGTCAGGTTTAGAGCTAGATGTATTATTAGGGTCAGAGTCCGAGTTAGGGTTGGTTTGGGTTAAGGTTTACGGTTGGTGCTTTAATTAGCTTTAGAGTTAGCATTCGGGTTAGAGTAATGGATAGGGTTAGGTCTAGGGTTCTGTTTAGATTTAGAGTAATATATAGGGTTAATGCTAGGGATAGGGTTAAGGATAGGTCTAGTGTTAATATTTTGGTTAGGCTTATGTTTAGGGTAATGGATACAGTTAGTGCTAGTGTGAGGGATTGGGTTAAGTTTAGGATTAGGGTTAGGATTAGGATTAGGTTTAGGGTTAGTAGTGTTAGGGTTAGGGTTAGGGTTAGTGTTAGAGTTAGGTTTAGGGTAAGTGTTAGGGTTTGAGCTAGGGTTAGGCCTAGCGTGAGGGTTAGGGTTAGAGTCACAGCTATGATTATGGTTATGGTTAGGGTTAGGGCTAGGTTAGCATTAGGGTCAGGGTTATGTTTAAAGTAATGTGTAAGTTAGATCTAGGATTTGGGTGTGGTTACAGTTAGGATTCGGGCTAGGAATAGGGATATGGTTAGGGCTAAGGTTATGCTTAGGGTAAGGATTAGAGTTTGATCTAGAGTAAGGGCAACAGCAAGCGTTAGGGTATGTTTTGGGTAGGTTAATGTTAGGGTTATTCTTATGGCTAGGTTTAGGGCTATGTTTTATATGAGGTTTATGGCTAGCATTAGGACTATAGGTAATGTAAGTGCTAGGGTTATGGTTGTGGCTAGTTTAAGGGATAGGGTTATGGATAAATCCTGTGTTAGGGATAGACTTTGGGTTAGGATAAGGTTTAGAGCTAGGGTTTAGGTTAGGGTAAAAGGTCAGTGTTCAGGTTGGTATTGGATTTAGTGTTAGGACCAGAATTATTACTAGGTTTAGGTCTAGGGGAAGGGTTAGTCTTTCTGTCAGGTTAATGGTTATTGTTAGAGCTAGGGGTAGGTTTAGGTTTAGGGCTAGGACTAGAGTTATGGCTATATTTAGGATTAAGTTTAGGTTTAGTGCTAGTGTTATGGTTAGGTTTAGGTATAGGTTTAACGGTAGGGCTAGTGTTAGAGTTTGGTTTAGGATTAGGGTCAGGCTTATTCCTAGGTTTAGTCTTAGGGTCAGAATAATGGTCAGGGTTAGGGTTAGGCTTTGGTTAGTGTTAGAGATAGAATGAGGTCTAGGGTTAGGACTAGTTATAGAGTTAAAGTTTGTGGTAGGCTAACAATTAGAGTTATCACTAGGGTAGCATTAGTTTGAGGGTATGACTTAAGGTAATGGATAAGTTTAGAGCTAGGGTTAGGGTTAGGGCTAGGGTTAGGGCTGGGGATAAAGCTAGAGTTAGGGCTCAGATTAGGGCTAGGTTTTATGTTAGGGTTAGGGCTATGGCTAATGTAAGAACTGGTTTTATGATTAAGGCTAGTTTTCTGGTTAAGATTAGGTCTAGGTCTAGTGTTTGGGTTAGGTTTAGGGTTAGGGTGATATTTAGAGCTAGGGTTAGTTTTAGGTTCAGAGTCAGGATTAATATTAGTTGTAGGGTTAGGGTTAGGGCTAGATGTAGCATTAGGATTTGATTTAGGTTAAGGGTTAAAATTAGTGCTATAGCTCAGTTTTGTTTGAGGACTATGGCTAGGCTTAGGGCAATTTTTCAAATTAGCATTAGAGTTAGGACTCCTGCTAGGGTGAGGTTTAGGTTAAGGTTAGATTTCGAGTTAGGGTTAAATCTAGGTTTACGGATAAGCCTAAGTTTATGGCTAGGTTTGAGCTAGGGTTAGGGCTAGGATTTGGCTTATAGAAAAGGATAAGTTTAGAACTAGGGATAGGGCTATGGCAAGAGTTAGAGTTAGTCATAGGACTAGGGATATGGTTAGGTTTAGGTTTAGAGCTAATTTAGGGATAAAATTAGAGCCAGGGTTAGTGTTAGGGCTAGGTCTTGGTTTAGGGCTAGGGTTAGGATTATGGTTAGGGTATGGTATGATGTTATAGCTAGGTTTAGGCCTAGGGTGAAGGTTCAATTTAGGGTTAGGGCTTGTGTTCAGGTTAGGGTTAGGATTTAGGCTAAATTTATGGCTAGGATTAGGGCTATGGTTTTTGTTAGGGTTAGGTCTAGCATTAGGACTAGGGCGAAGGTCAGGTCTAGTGTTATGGTTAGGGATAGTTTTAGGGTTAAGTTTATGGTTAGGTATAGTGTAAGGGTTAGTTTTAGGGTTAGTTCAGTTTTAGATAGGGTAATGGATATGGTTATGTTTAGGGTTCAGGTTAGGATTAGGTAATAATATTAGAGTTATGGATAGGGTTAGGGTTATCCTAGGGTTAACATTAGAGTTAGGTTTAGGGTTAAGGTAATGGATAGGTTTAGAGCTAGGGTTAGGGCTAGGGTTATTGTTAGGATTAAGGCTCGGGTTAGGATTAGGTTTAGGGTAATGGTTAGGGTAGGTTTAAATCTAGGGTTAGGGCTCAGATTAAGGCTAGGTTTTAGTTTAGTTTTGGGATAATGTAGGGCTATAGGTAGTGTAAGAATTAGCATTATGATTAGGGCTAGGTTTAGGGTTAGGGTTAGGGCTAGGTCTAGTGTTAGGATTAGGTTTAGTTTTATGGTGATGATTAGAGATAAGGCAAATGATGCGGTCAGAGTCAGGGCCACTGTCAGATTTAGAGTTAGGGATAACATTCGAATTAGAGCTAGGGTTAATTGTAGGTGTGGGTTTAGGTTTTGCATTAAGGTTAGAACAAGAATTAGGACTAGGGCTAATGTCAGGTATACAGTTAGATTTAGGTTACGATTAGCATTAGGGCTATGGCTCAGTTTTGTTTTAGGTGTAGGGTTTGGGTTAGGGGTAGTTTTAGGATTAGCAATAGTGTTAGGGATAATTGTAGGGTGAATTTTAGGCTTAGGGAAAGGGTTAGATTTAGAATTATGGTTAGATCTAGGTTTGGGATAGGGTTAGGGCTAAGGTTAGGGCTAGTATTAGGGTTAAGGTAACAGATAAGGTTAGTACTAGAAGTAGGTCTGGCTCGAAAGATAGGTTAGTTTTAAGGCTAGGGTTAGAGTAAGGGTTACATTTAGCAATAAATTAGGGCTAGCATTAGAGCTAGGGTTACTGTTACGGTTAGGCCTAGTGTTAGGGCTAGGGTTAGGGTTAGTGTTAGGGTTAGGGTTAGGGGAAGGGATGTGGTTATACCTAGGTTCAGAACTAGGGTGAGGGTTGAAATTAGGTATTGAGCTATTGTTAAGTCTTAGATTAGAATTATGGCTAGGTTTAGTGCTAGGATGAGGGCTAGGGTTTTTGTTAGGTTTAGGGCAAATATTAGGTATAGTGCTAATGTCAGGTCTATGGTTTGGTTAGGGATAGTGCTATGATTAGTTTTATATCTAGGCCTAGTGTAAGGGTTAGGTTTAGGGTAAGGGTCAGGGTTAGAGGTAGGTGTATTATTAGAGTCAGTGTCTTGATCAGAGTTTGATTTGAATATGGTTTAGGTTTAGTGCTCGAATTAGTGTTAGTGTTATTGTTAGTTAGGGTTAGAGTACTTGATAGGGTTAGGTTTAATGTTCAGGTTAGGTTTAGGTAATGGATAAGGCTAGTGTCAGTGATAGGTTTAAGTTTAGGCCTAGGGTTAGCCTTTGGTTTAGGCTTATGTTTATGACAATGGATAGGTTTAGGGCTAGGGTATGTTTAAGATTATGTCTAGGGTTAAAGTAGGGTTAGGGTTAGGCCAAGGGTTAGTGTTAGGGTTAGATTTTGGGTAAGTGTTAGGGTTTGACCTATGGTTAGGGCCAGGGAGAGGGTTATGGTTAGTGTCGGGTCTAGGTTTAGGATTAGGGCTAAGTTTAGTGGCTAGGAATAGCATTAGGGTTAGGTTTATGTTTAGGGTAATGGATAGATTTAGAGCTAGGGTTTGGTCTTAGTTATGGTTAGGATTAGGGCTAGGATTAGGGTTAGCGTTAGGGTTAGGACTAGGGTTATGTTTATGTTGAGGGTTAGTGTTTGACCTAGATTTAGGGCTAGGGCGAGGGTTAGGGTTAGGATTAGGTCTAGTGTTAGGATTAGGCTTAGGCTTAGGGCTAAGGTTAGGGTTAGGATTAGGGCTAGGTTATATTTGAGGTTTAGGGCTAGCATTAGGGCTATGGGTAGTGAATGAGCTAGAGTTAGGGTATGGCCATGTCTAGTGTTAGGGTTATTGCTAGATTTTAGGGTTAGCATAAAATTTAGAGCTAGGTTTGTGATAGGGTAAGGATCATTGTTCAGGTTACGGTTAGGTTTAAAGTTAAGGCCAGAATTAGGGCTAGGTTTAGGTCTAGGGGTAAGGTTAGTGTTTAAGTTAGGTGAAGGGTTATTTTAGGCCTAGGGCTAGGTTTTGTTTAGGGCTAGTGATACTATTATGGTTAGATTTAGGATTAGGCTTTTTTCTAGGTCTGGTGTTAGGGTTAGGTTTAGGTAAACTGTTACCTATAGGGCTAATGTTAGGGTTCGGTATAGAGTTAGGGTCAGGTTTAAACCTAGGGTTAGAGTTAGAGTCAGAATAAGGGTCAGGTTAGGGTTAGAGTTTGGATTAGGTTTACAGCTATAATGAGGGCTTGGGTTAGGATTAGTATTAGAGTTATGGTTTGGGGTAGGCTAAAGATTAGGGTTAAGACTAGGGTAGCATTAGAGTTAGGGTTTGGCTTAGGGTAAGGGACAGGATTAGAGCTAGGGTTGGGGATAGTAATAGGTTAGATATAGGCTAGGAAAACGGTTAGGGTTTGGTTTAAAGCTAGGTTGAGGTCTCAGATTAGGCCTAGGTTTTCTGGTAGGGCAGGGTCATGACTAATTTAAGAACTACAGTTCCAATTAGATTATTTTTAGTATTAGGTTTAGGGTTAGGGTGATGTTTAGGGCTAGGGTGATGTTTAGAGCTAGGGACAGTGTTAGGGTCTGAGTCACGGTCAGCGTAAGTTCTAGAGTTAGGTTTAAAACTCAAATTAGTGCTAGGTTTAGAGATAGGTATAGGGATAGGGTTTGATTTATACTAAGGTTTAGGGTTAAGCCTATGACTCAGTTTTATTTGAGTGCTAGGCCTAGGGTTAGGGCTAGTTTTCCAATTAGCATTAGGCATAGGGCTATTATTAGGATGAGTTTTATGCTTAGAGTTAGGGATAGATTTAGAGTTAGGATTAGATTTAGGTTTAGGGCTAGGACAAAAGTTAGGGCTAGGTTTGGGGATAAGTTTAGGGAAGGGTTTGGGTTATTTTAAAGGATAGGTTTAAACTAGAGATAGGACTACAGTGAGAGAGTTAGTCTTAGGGCTAGTGTTAGGGTTAGTTCAAAATTAGTATTAGGATTAGCTCTAGGATTACTGTTAGGGCTAGGCCTAGTTTTAGGGCTAAGGTTAGGGTTAGGATTAGGATTAGACTAGGTTAAGTGCTAGGATTAGGGCTAGGTTTTGTGTTAGTGTTAAGGCTAGTATTAGGGCTAGGGCTAATGTCAGGTCTAGGTTTATGGTTACGGTTAGTTTTAGGGTGAGATTTATGGCTAGTTCTAGTATAAGTGTTAGGTTGAGGTTAGGGTCAGTTTTAGAAATAGGATTATTATTAGGTTCACAGTAACAGTTATGGTTTGGGTTAGGTTAATTTTAAGGCTTACCACTCTAATTAGCCTTAGCATTAGGGCTAAGGTTAAGATAATGGATATGGTTACGTTTAGGGTTCAGGTTAGGTTTAGGGTAATGGATAAATTTAGGTTTAGAAATAGGGTTAGGGTTACCCTAGAGTTAGCATTAGGGTTAGGGTTAGGTTTAGGGTTATGGTTAGGGTAATGGATAGGGTTAGAGCTAGTGTTAGGTCTAGGTTTATGCTTAGGATTAAGGCTAGGGTTAGGTTTGGGCTTAGAGCAAGTTTTAGGGTTAGGGTTAGATTTAGGGTAATGTTTAGGGCTAGGGCCATGTTTAGATTTAGGGTTAAAACAAGGTGTTGGGCTTAGATTAGGTATATGGTTTGGGTTAGGTTAGGGCTAGGGTTAGGGCTACAGCTAATGTAAGAACTAGGGTTATGATTAGGGCTACTTTTAGCATTAGGTTTAGGGATATGTCTAGTTTTGGGGTTAGGTTTATTTTTAGAGTGATGTTAGAGTTAGGGTTAGTTCCAGGATCAGAGTCGGAGTCAAGGATAGTTTTAGGGTTAGGATAGGACTGGAATTAGGGCTAGGGTTAGGGCTAGGTGTTGGATTAAGTTTTGGTTTAGATTACAGTTTAGGGTTAGGGCTCTGGCTCGGTTTTTTTTAGGGCTAGAACTATGTTAGGGCTAGTTTTAGGATTAGCGTTAGTGTTAGGGCTAATGTTAGTTTGAGTTTTAAGGATAGGTTTAGGGTTAGATTTAAAGTTATGTTTAGATCTAAGGTTAGGGCTAGGGCTTAGATTAGGGCTAAGGTTAGGGCAAGTGTTAGGGTTTTGGTAAGTGATAGGGTTAGAACTAGGTATAGGGCTAGTGTGAGAGTTGGAGTTAGTCTTAGTGCTAGTGTTAGGGTTAGGTTTAGGGCTAAATTAGGGCTATGATCAGGTCTAGGGTTAGTTGTCAGTTTAGGTCTAAGGCTAGGGGTAGGCTTAGATTTAGGGGAAAGAATAGGGTTTTAGCTTGGTTCAGAACTAGGGCAAGGGATAAAATTAGGGATAGGGCTAAGTTAGGGTACAGGTTAGGATCAAGGCTAGGTTTAGGGCTAGGATGAGGGCTAGCGTTTGTGTTAGGGTTATGGCAAGTATTTGGGCTAGGGCAAATATCATGTTCATTTTTACATTTAGAGTTAGGTTTAGATCTAGGGTTAGGGCTAGGACTAATGATAGGCAAGGGTTAGGCTAGGATTAGGGCTAGGGTTAGGGTTACGGTAAGGAATAGGGTTAGATCTAGGGATAAGGTTATTTTGAAAATTAGAGTTAGTCTTACGGCTAGGGTTAGGGTTATGTTTAGGAATATACATAAATTAGGACTAGGATTAGGGCTAGGTTTAGTATTCGGCTTAGGCCAATCATTACAGTGAGGGTTAGGGTTAGGGTTAAGTTTAGGAAAAGGGATGGCGTTGTAGCTAGGTTTAGAGGTAGGGTGGGAATTAGAGTTAGGGTTAGGAGTAGAGTAAGTGTTAAGGTTACGATTAAGGCTAGCATTAGGGCTAGGTTTAGGGCTAGGATGCTGTTTGTGTTAGTGTTAGGGCTAGGATTAGGGCTAGGGCTAACATCAGGTCTAGAGTTATGGTTAAAGATATTTTTAGGGTTAGGTTTATGGCTAAGTCTAGTGTAAGTTTTAGGTTTACAGTAAGATCAAGTTTAGAGCTAGGGGAATTATTAGGATTAGGGTCAGGGTTAGGGTTTGGTTTAGGTTAGGATTAAGGTTTTAGTCTCAAACTAGCATTAGGCTTAGGGTTAGGGTAATGATAGGGTTTGGTTTAGAGTTCAGGTTAGGTTTAGGGTAATTCATAGGGTTTGCATTAGCGATGGGTTTAGGGTTAGGCCTGGGGTTAGCATTTGGGTAAGAGTTATGTTTAGGGTATAGATAGGATTACAGCTAAGTTTAGAGCTAGAGTTATGGTTAGGAATTGGTCTTGAGTTAGGGTTAGGGTTAGTGTTAGAACTGGGTTTAGGTTTACTGTTATGTTTAGTGTAAGGGTTAGGTATCGAGATAGGGTTAGGGATAGCACGAGGGTTAGGTTAAGGGTTAGGTCTAGGTTTAGGATTATGGTAGGTTTAGGATTAGGGTTAGGTCTAGGGATAGGATTATGGTAGGGTTAGGGTTAGCGTTATCATTAAGTTTAGGTTTTGAGTAATGAAAACAGATAGATATAAGATTAGGTTTAGGGTTAGATTTCAGTTTAGAGTTAGGGTTAGGGCTATTGTTATGTTTAGGTTTTTTGTAAGGGTTAGGGTTTGAGCTAGGGTTAGGGCTTTGGCGAGTGTTACATTTAGGGTTATATCTAGGGGTAGTTTCCTGGTTAGGTTTAGGGTTAGCATTAGGGTTTGGCCTAGGGTTATCAATAGGTTTAGTGTTAGGGTTAGGGTATTGGGTAGGTTTAGAGGTAGGTTTAGGGATAGAGTTAAGTATAGGGTTAGGGCTAAGGTTAGGATTAAATTTAGAGATAGTTCTAGGTCTATGTTTAGGGTAAGGGTTAGGCTTTGAGCTATTGTTAGGGTTAGGTTTAGGCTTCGGGTTAGGGTTTAGGTAGGTTTAGGTCTCTGATAAGGGCTAGTTTTTGTGTAAGGGTTAAGGTTAAGTTTAGGGAAATGGCTAATGTAAGAACTACGGTTACAATTATGGTTAGTTTTAGGGTTGGGGTAAAGGCAGTTCTAGTGTTAGGGTTAGGTGATATTTATAGCTTTAGTTATTGTTAGGATATGAGACATGGTCAAGGTTAGTTTTAGGGTTAGAGTTAGGACAAGAATTAGGGATAGGGTTACTATTAGGGTTTGATTTAAATTTAGGGTTGTGTAGAGATTGGGTGAGTGTTAGGATACGAGTCAGAGTCAGGGCTATTTTTAAGGTTAGAATTAGGACTCAATTAGGGCTAGGGTTTGGTCTAGGTGTAGTGTTTGAATTTGGTTTAAGTTAAGGTTTAGGTTTTGGCCTCTTGCTTCGTTTTGTTTTTGTGCTAGGGTTAGAGTTAGGACTAGTTTTATGAGTAGCATTAGGATTAGGGCTAGCGCTATGGTTTGGGTTAGGATTAAGGCTAGGTTTAAGGTTAGGATTAGGTCTAGGTTTTGTGTTAGGTTTAGAGCAAGAATTAGGGCTAGGGCTAATATCTGGTCTAGGGTTACAGTTAGGGATAGTTTTAGGGTTAGGTTTAGAGAATGGGTCAGGTTTAAAGCTAGGGGTATTATTAGAGTCAGGGTCAGTTTTGGGGATTGGGTTAGGTTTAGGTTTAGGTTTAAGGTTCAAATTAACATTAAGGTTAGAGTTAGGGTTAGTGTAATGGATGAGGTTTAGGTTTAGGATTCAGGTTAGGTTTAGAGTAATGGATATATTTAGGTTTTGCAATAGATTTAAAGTAAGGCTGAGGCTTAGCATTAGGGTTAAGGTTATCCTTAAGGGTAATGTATAGAGTTAGAGCTAGGGTTAGGGCTAGGGCTATGATTAGGATTAGGTCTAGATTTAGGGTTAGGGTTAAGGTTAGGGCTAGGGTTAGGATTAGCATTAGGATAAGGATACGGTTCAGGGTTTGAGGTAAGGTTTTTTCTAGGGCTAGGGTTGGGTTTAAGATTATGGCTATTGTTAGTGTTAGAGTTAGTGCTAGGGTTAACATTAATATTAGGGTAATTAATAGGGTTGGATGTCAGGTTACAATTAGGGTTAGGTTAGGGTTAGGTTTAGGATAAGGGTTAGGATTTGAGCTATGGTTAGGGTTAGGTTTAGGGTTAGGTTTTAGTTAGTTCTAGGGTTAGGTTTATGATTAGGGTTAGTGTAGGTTTAGGTTTAGGTCTAGGTTTATCATTAGGGTTAGGATTATTGGTAGGGTTTGATCTAGTGTTAGGGCTAGAGTTAAGTTTATGATTAGGGCTTGGTTTAGGGTTAGAGTTAGGCCTTAGTTTAGTGTTATGGTTAGGTTAAGGGTAAGAGTTAGGGATCAAGCTAGGGTTAGGTCTAGTGTGAGGGTTAGGTTAAAGTCAGGGCTAGGCTAGTGTTAAGGTTAGGGATAGCGCTAGAGTTAGCATTAGGTTTAGGGTGATGTTTAGGGTAATGGATAGAGTTAGAGCTAGGGTTTGTGTGACATTTAGGGTTTGGGCTAGGGTTATGTTTATGGTAAGGTTTAGGGTTTGAGCCTGGGTTATGGCAAGGGTGAAGTTTAGGGTTAGTGTTAGTGCTTGTTTTAAGTTTAGGGTTATGCTTAGGGCTACAATTAGGGCTAGGTTTTGTGTGAAGTTTAGTGCTAGTGTTAGGTTTATGGGTAATCTAAGAACTAGGGTTATGGTTATGGCTAGTTTTAGGGTTATTCTATTGTTAAGGTTAATTTTGGGGTTAGGATAAGATTTAGAGTTAGGGTTTGTGTTAGGGTAAGGGTCAGTGTTCAGGTTAGGGTTAGTGTTAAGGTTACGGCCTTAATTAGGACTAGGGTTATGTCTAGGATGTGTTAGTGTTTTGGTTAGGTTAAGGGTTATAGTTAAGTTGAAGGCTAGAGTTATGGCTATATTTAGCATTATATTTAGGTTTAGGGCTAATGTTAGTGTAGATTTAGGCATAGGTTTACCTGTAGGGCTAGTGTTAGGTTTTGGTTTAGGGGTAGGGTCAGGTTTAAACCAAGAGTTAGTGTTAGGGTGAGAATAAGGGTCATGGTTAGGGTTAGAGTTGGGTTAAGTTTAGAGATAGAATGAGGGCTAGGTTTAGGACTAGTAATAGAGTTAGGGTTTGGGGTGGACTAAGGATTAAGGTTAGGCCTAGGGTAGCAATAAGGTGAAGGTTTGACTTAGTGTAAGGGATAGGGTTAGAGCTAGGGCTAGGACCAGAGATAGTGTTAGGGTTAGGGATATGGATAGTGTTAGGGTCAGGAGTAAGGCTAGGTTTAGGGATAATGTCAGGTCTATGGTTAGATTTAGGGTTATGATCATGGCTAGGTGTAGGGTAAGGGTTAGGTTAAGGTTTAGGGTGTGGTTTAGAGCTAGAGATATTATTAGGGTCAGATTCAGGGTTATGGTTTGGGTTTGGTTAATGATTAAGTTTATGGCTCAAATTAGCTTTAGATTTAGGTTTAGGGTTATGGACATGGTTAGGTTTAGTGTTCACTCTAGGTTTAGGGTAACAGATAGGTTTAGGGTTAGGAATAGGTTTATGGTTATCCTAGATTTAGCATTAGAGTATAGTTAGGGTTAGGATAATGGATAAGATTACAGCTACGTTTAGGGCTAGGGTTATTGTTAGGATTAGGGCTAGGGTAAAGTTTAGGGTTAGGGCAAGTTTTGGGGTTAGGTTTGGTTTAGGGTAAGGTATAGGGCTAGTTTTAGGGTTAATTATTAGGGTTAAAGGTAGTGTTAAGTCTCTGATTAGTGCTTGTTTGGGGGCTAAATTAGGGCTAGAATTAAGTGTAGGGTTTGTGTTAGGTTTAGGCCTAGTTTTAGGCTTAGGTTTAGCTTTATGGATAGGGTTACGTTTAGGGGAAGGGATGGGATTATATCTATGTTTAGGGCTAGGTAGAAAATTATTATTACGGTTAGGGTTAGGGTTATGATTTTGGTTTTTAATAAGGCTAGGTTTAGTGTTAGGTTGAGGGCTAGGTTTTGTTTTAGGGTTTTGGCAAGAATTGGAGCTAAGGCTAGTGTCTGGTATAGGGTTATGGTTAGGGACAGATTTAGGGTTAGGTTTATTTCTAGGTCTAGTGTAAGAATTAGGTTTAGAGTAAGGGTTGGGTTAAGAGCTATGTGTATTATTAGGTTTAGGGTCAGATTTAGGGTTTAGTTTAGGTTAGGATGTAGGGTTAGGGCTTGAATTAGCATTAGGTAAGTGTTAAGGTAATGAGATTGTTAGGTTTAGGGTTTGGGGTAATTGATAGGATTAGAGTTAGCAATAGGGTCATGGTTAGACCTAGGGTTAGCATTAGGGTAAGGGTTATGATTAGGGTAATGGATAGGGTTAGAGCTAGGATTAGGACTAGGTTTATGGTTACAATTAAGCCTAGAGTTAGGTTTAGGGTAAGGCTTAGGGATAGGGTTAGGTTTAGGGTTAGGATAAGGTTTAGAGTTTGAGCTAGGGTTAGTTCTCATTAGAACGAGGGTTAGGTTTAGGATTATATCTATGTTACAGTTACAGTTAGGGTCTGGATTACTGTTAGTGTTAGGGCTAGTGTTATCATTAGGTTAAGGGTATTGGATAGGGTTAGGTTAGGGTTAGGATTAGGGTTAGTTTTAAGGTAATGCTTAGGGTTTGAGCTATGGTTCGGTCAGGGTTAGGGTTGGGATTATGGATAGGTTTAGGGGTTGCAATAGGGCTAGTCTTTTGCCTAGGGTTAGTGTTAACTGTAGGATTAGGGTTAGTTTTAGGATTAGCATTAGGGTTATGGCCAGTGTTAGGGTGAGGTTTAGGCTCAGGGTTAGGGTTAGATTTTGAGTTATGTTTAGATCTAGGGTAAGGGCTAGGGCGAAGGTTAAGTCTTGGGTTTGTGCTAGGGTTAGGGCTAGGATTTGGGTTATAATGTGATAGATTTAGAACTATGAATAGAACTAGGGTGAGAGTTAAAGTTAGCTTAGGGCTAGATTTAGGGTTACAGTTAAGGTTAGGGCTTTAATTAGGGCTAGGATTAGGGCTAGGGTTTGTGTTAGGGTTAGGGTTAGGGTTAGGGTTAGGGTTAGGTCTAGGATTAGTTTTAGGATATCAAAACATGCATATTTCCCTGTTATCCTGTTATCTCCTAAAGGACTCTTGGCTAAAGTTGTGTTTACATGCATCAGCTTAGGCCTACTTTCAAAAGAATAAACAAGAGATTGCCCACAGAGAACTGATGGAGTGTGAAGTTTCAAGCAGATAGCACCAATGCTGTTTGATTTCCAGCTCCATTTGCATTTAACTGTATAGGACAAAATTAACTGAAACTTTAAAATACAAACTGTTCCTTACAGAGAAACACTGAACCTAGGAGGCCCAAACATGTTGAGTATAAAGGATAGAAGAAAAATGAATCCTGCCCAGTATCAAAGAAATTTGAAAAAAACTAACTCTAACTCTAATACTAGGTCTAACACTAGCCCTAAAACTAACCTTAACACAAACCCTAACCTGTTCAAAAAACTGTTGATCCTAGAAGTTCCAAACTTGGGGAGCCTAGTGGGTAAGCTATCAGATGAATCCTATGCAGTATCAAAAAAATATGACCAAAGAATTGGGGTAGTATTTCAGTTCATGCATATTTCTCTGTTTTCTGCAAAAGGGCTCTTGGATGAAGTTGTTTTTGCCATGGTCATCTTAAGGCTACTTTCACAAGGAACAAACCAGAGAGTTTTCACAGAGAACTGGCTAAGTGTCTGAAGTTTTAAGCAGCTAGCACCAACCCTGTTCGATTTCAACCTCTATTTTCATTTATCTATATTGGTCAATATGAAGTGAAACCTTAAAATACAGAGTGCTCCTGGTAGCTAACCATAGAAACAAGAAGGCACAAACCTAGCCTTAATCCTAAACTGTACCCTAACCCTAAACCTAACCCTAAGTATAACCCTCACCCTAGCCCTAAACCTAGATAAAACTCCATTTTCCCCTAAATCTAAACCTAACCCTTACCCTAACATTAACCCTAACTCTAACACTTTGCCTAACCCTAACACTAACCCTAGCACTAATCCTAGCCCTAATTTAGCCCTAACCCTAAACCTACTCCTAACCCTAGCCTAAAGAATAACTCTACCTTTAGCCCTAGCCCTATTTCTGGTTCTAACCCTAGCATTACCATAAACCTAACACTAGCCTTAACCTTAGCCCTAATCCTAGCCCTAGCCCAAAACTTAGAACTAACCATAACAAAAAATCGAAGCCTAAACCTCAACCTGACACTAGCCCTAATACTATTGCTAGTCCTAAAGCTAGCCCTAACCTTATCCCTAGCTCTAAAACAAAAATGAGCCATAGTACAAACCCTAACCCTAGACCTGACATTAGCCCGATCCCTAATTCTTACCCTAACCCTAACACAAACACTAACCCTACACCTAGCCCTAACCCTAGCCCTAATTCGAGTCCTAACCCTAACCTTAAAGGTAACATTGATCCTGTCTCTGACCCTAACACTAACCCTATCTCTAATCATCAACTTGAACCTAAACCTAACCCTAACACTAGACCTAGACTTAATGCTAACGCTAAAACTAGCCCTATTTATAACCCTAGATCTTACATTAGACATAGTGCTACACTAGCTCTAACCTAACCCAAAACCTAGTCTTAATCTGAGCCCTCACCCTAGCTTTAAAATTAACCATAACCCTAACTTGGGCCTTAACACTTAACCTAAACCTAACCCTAAACCTAAACCTGTCCTAACCTAATGATAGGGTTAGGTTTAGGGTTCAGGATAGGTTTAGGTTTATGAAATAATTTAGGGTTAGTGTTAAGATTAGGGTTAGGCCTATGGTTACCAATAGTTATGGTTATGGTTAGGTTAATGGATAGGGTTAAAGCAAGTGATAGGGCTAGGATTATGGTTAGAATTCTGGCTAGTGTTAGGGTAAAGTTTAGTGCTATGTTCTGGGTTAGGGTTAGGTTGAGGGTTAGGTTTAAAGCTAGGGTTAAAGTTCGGATTAGGGCGTAGTTTTGGGTTTGGTTAGGCCTAGATTTAAAGCTATGGCTAATGTATGAACTAGTGTTGCAATTACTGCTAGTTTTAGGGTTAGGGTTAGGGCTAGGGGTAGTGTTACGGTTAGGTTTAGGGTTAGGGTGATGTTTAGAGCAAGGTTTATTGTTAGCATCAGTTTCAGCATCAGGGATAGTTTTAGGGTTAGGGTTAGAACTAGAATTAGGGCTAAAGTTAGTACTAGGTGTATAGTTAGGGTTTGGTTTAGGTTAAGGGTTAGGGATAGAGGTTGGTTTTGTTTTAGGGCTAAGGCTATGGTTACGGCTAGATTATAGGTTAGCATCAGGGTTAGGGCTAGTTTTAGGTTGAGGTATAGGCTTAGGGTTAGGGTTAGATTTAGAGTTAGGGTTAGATCTATGGTTAGGGCTACGGATGGGGCTAGGGTTAGGGTGAGGGTTAGGTTTATGGTAACAAATAGGGTTACAACTAGGGATACAGCTAGGGAGAGAATTAGAGTTAGTCATGATAGTAGTCTTAGGGTTAGGGTTAGGGTTATGGCTAAATTAGGGCTAAGATTAGGGCCAGGGTTAGGGCTAGATTGAGGGCTAAATTAGTGCTAGGTTTAGGGCTAGGTTTAATGTTACGGTTAGGACTCTATTAGGGCTAGGATTAGGGCTAGTGTTAGGGTTAGGGTTAGAGCAAAATTAGGGCTAGGATTAGGGCTAGGGTTAGTTTTTGGGTTAGGACTACATTAGGGCTAGTATTAAGGCTAGGGTTAGTATTAGGGTTAGACTAAGGGGTTGGGCTAGAGTTAGGGTTAACATTGGTGTTAATGTTAAGTTTTGGAGAATGGGTCGGGTTATAGCTAGCTTTAGGGCTAGGGTGAGTGTTACAATTAGGATTAGTCCTAGGGTTATGTTTCAGTTTAGGATTAAGTCTAGGTTTAGGGCTAGGTTAAGGGCTAAGGTTTCTGTTAGGGTTATGGCTAGGACCAGGTCTAGGGCTAATATCAGGTCTAGAGTTAACGTTAAAAATAATTTTAGGGTTAGGTTATGGCTAGGTCTAATGTAAGGGTTAGGTTTAGATTAAAGGTCAGCTTTATGGCTTGGGTTATTATTAGGGTCAGGGTCAGGGTTAGCATTTGATTTAGCTAAATGTTTAAGGTTAAGGCTCAAATTAGCATTAGGGTTAGGTTTAGGATTATGGTAATTGATAGGGTTTAGTTTAGGTTTCATTTAAGGTTTAGGGTAATGGATGGGTTAGGTTTAGCAATCAGGTTAGGGTTACCATTAGTGTTAGGGTTATGTTTAGTGTAATGGTTAGGTTTAGAGCTAGGTTTAGGGCTAGGTTATGGTTTGAATTAACTTTAGGATTAGGGCTAGGTTTAGGCATAGGGTTAGGGTGTGAATTAGGGTACATTTTAGGGTTAGGGTAAGTGTTAAGTTTAGGGCTAGGGTTATAGTTAGGGTAAGGGTTAGTGTTTGAGGTAGGGTTAGGGCTAGGGTGAGGGTTAGGTTTAGGTTTAGGTCTAGGTTTACATTTATGCTTAGAGTTAGGTTTAGTGAAGGGATGGGTTTTAATTAGGGTTAGGGTTAGGGTTAGGGTAATGGATATGGTTAGAACTAAATTCAGGCTAGGTTTCACATTAGAATTAGGGCTACGGTTAGGGATAGGGTTTAGGACAGAGCTCGGGTTATGTTTAATATAAATGTTATGATTTGAGCTAGGGTTAGGTCTAAGGTGAGGCTTAGGTTTAGCCTAGGTTTTGGGCTAGCGTTAGGCTAAATTTTATGATTAGAACTAAGTTTAGGCATAGAATTAGGGCTTGTTTTTGTTTTAGGTTTAGGGTTAGGGTTAGGACTATGGTAATTTAAGACCTAGAGTTATGTTTAGGGCTAGTTTTAGGAATAGGGTTATGGCTAGTTCTAGTGTTAGGTCTAGGTTTTGAGTTAGTGTAATGTTTAAAGCTAAGTTCAGTGTTAGAGTTAGGGTCAGTTTTTGGATAGGGTTAGGGTTAGGGTTAGAGCCAAAATTAGGACTAGGTTCAGGTCTAGGGGTAGGGTAAGTGTTCAGTTTAGGTTAAGGGTTATTGTTAGTGCTAGTGCTAGGTTTTGTTTAGGTCTAGGGCTAGAGTTATAGCTAAATTGAGGATTAGGTTTGGGTCCAAGTCTAGTGTTAGGCTTAAGTATAGGTATAGTGTTACCAGTAGGGCTAGTGTTAGGGTTTGGTTTAGGGTTAGGGCCAGGTTTAGACCTAGGGTTACTGTTAGGGTCAGATGAGGGTCAGAGCTAGGTTTAGAGGTAGAATGAGGGCTACGGTTAAGACTAGTATTACGGTTAGAGTTTAAGTTAGGCTTAGGATTATTATTAGGACTAGGGTTAGCATTTGGTTTAGGGTTTTGCTTAGTGTAAGGAATAGGGTTGAATTTAGGGTTAGGGCTAGGGTTAGTGTTAGGGTTAGGGCTAGTATTATGTTTAAAGCTAGGTTTAGGGCTCAGATTAGGTGTCGAATTTGTGTTAGGGTTAAGGCTACAGTTAGGACAATGACTAATTTATAAATTAGGGTTATGATTAAGGCTAGTTTTAGGGTTAGGTTAAGGCTAGATATAGTGTTAGGGTTAATTTTAGGTTAAGGTGATGTTTACAGCTAGGATTATTTTGGGGGTCAGTGTGAGGTTCAGGGTTAGTTTTTGAATTAGTTTTAGGGTTGTTGTAGGGATAGGGTTTGATTTAGGTTAAGGGTTAAGATTAGAGCTATGGCTTGATTTTGGTTTATGGCTAGGGCTAGGTATAGGGAAAGTTTTAGGATAAGCGTTATGGTTAGGGTTAGTGTTAGGGTTTGGTTTAGGCTTATTGTTAGAGTTAAATTTAGAATTAGGTTTAGATTTAGACTTAGGCTTAGATCTAGGATTAGGATTAAGGCTAAGTATAGAACTAGGTCTTGGCCTAGGGCAAGAGTTAGAGTTAGTCTGATGGCTAGGTTTAGGGTTAGGATAGGATTAAATAAATGCTAGGATTAGCACAAGGCTTTGTGTTAGGCCTAGGTTTATGGCAAGGATTATGGTTAGGATTAGGGTTATGATTAGTTTTGGGGTATAGGATGAGGTTATAGGTAGGTTTAGGCCTAGGGTGGGGAATAGAATTAGGGTTAGGTTTTGGGTTATGGTTTGGGCTAGGATTAAGCCTAGGTTCTAGGGCTAGGATTATGGCTATGTCTAATTTCATGTCTAGTGTTACTGTTAAAAATAATTTTAGGTTTAGGTTTATGGCTACGTCTAGTGTAAGGGTTAGGTTTAGGGTTAGGATCAGTATTAGAGCTAAGGGTACTTTTAGGATCAGGGTTGTGATTTGTGTTTTGGATAGGCTAAATTTCATGTTAGGGCTGGAATTAGCATTAGAGGTAGGATTAGGGTAAAGATAGTGTTAGGTTAAGGTTTCAGGTTAGGTTTAGGGTAAAGGATAGGGTTAATATTAGGGATATGGTTAGGTTTAGGCCCAGGTTTAGCATTAGGGTTAGGGTTATGTTCAGGGTAATAAATAGGGATAGAGAAAGGGGTAAGGCTAGGGATATTGTTATGACTAATGATAGGGTTAGGCTTAGGGTTAGGGTTAGTGTTAAATCTAGGGTTACAGCTAGGGTTATAGTTACGATTAGTGATAGGGTTAGAGTTAAGGGTAAATCTAAGGATAGTGCTCAGAATAAGGCTAGGTTTTGGGTTAAGTTAAGGCTAGGTTTAGGGTAACAACTAATTTAAATACCAGGGTTGTGATTAGGGCTAATTTTAGGGTTAGGGTTAGGGCTAGATCTATTGTTAGGTTTAGGTATAGGTTTAGGGTGATGTTTAGAGCTAGGGTTAGTGTTAAGATTAGAGTTAGGGTCAGGGTTAGTTTTAGGGTTTGGCTTAAAACTCAAACTAGTGCTAGAGTTATGGCTAAGTATAGGGTTAGGGCTTAGTTTATATTAAGGGTTAGGTTTAGGTCTATGGCTTGGTTTTGTTTTAGGGCTAGGGTTAGTGCTAGTTTTAGGATTAACCTTAGGGTTAGGACTAGGTTCAGGTTTAGGTTTAGGCTAAGGATTTGGGATAGATTTAGAGATAAGATTAGATCTAGGGTTGCTGCTAGGGCTATGAATAGGGCTAGGATTAGGATTCCAGTAAAGTATAGAGTTAGAACTAGTGTTAGGACTAAGGTGAGATTTAGAGGTAGTCTTTGGACTAACGTTAGGGTTAAGGTTAGGGAAAAGGCTAAATTAGATCTAAAATTAGGGCTACGGTTAGTGTTCGGGTTAGGCCTAGGGTTATGGTTAGGGTTATAATTAAGGCTATGTTTAGGGCTAGGATAAGTGCTAGGGTTTGTGATAAGGTAAGGGTTATTATCAAGGCTTGGGCTAATATCAGGTCTAGGGTTATGCTTTTGGACAGTTTTAGGGTTAGTTTTTTGGCTAGGTCTAGTGTAAGGGTTAGGTATTGGGTAAGAGTGAGGTTTAGAGCTAGGGGAATTACTAGGGTCAGTATCAGTGTTAGGGTTGGGTTTAGGTTTGACTTTAGGTTTAGGGCTCGAATTAGCATTAGGGTTAGTGTTAGTGTAACGATTGGATTAGGTCTAGAGTTCATGGTAGGTTTAGGGTAATTGATAAGTTTGAGGATAGTGATATGTTTATGGTTAGGCCTAGGGGTAGCGTTAGGGTAAGGGTTATGTTTAGGTTAATGATACAGTTAGACATAAGGTTCAGGCTACAGTTATGGTTAGCAATAGGTCTTGATTTAGGGTAAGGGTGAGGGTTAGAACTAGGGTTAGGTTAAGGTTATGTTCAGTGTAAGTGTTGGGTTCTGAGCTTTGGTTAGGTCTAGGTTGAGTGTTCGGTTCAGGATTAAGTCTAGGGATAGGATTACAGTAGGTTTTGGGTTAGGGTTATGGTTATATTAGACCTACGATTAATGGTAAATCCAGTAAAAGGGTCACAGTTAGTGTTAGGGTTTTGGATAGGGTTAGATCTAGAATGAGGGTAAGGGTAAGGGCTATTAATAAGCTTTCACTCTGTTTTCTCCTATATTGATAGACGTAGTTGGAACATCAAACACGGTTTTTGCTAGTTGCTTGAAACTTCACATAATGAAGCAGTTCTCAGTGCTATCTCTATGCTTTGTTTCCTCTTGAAGTAGCGTAATTAGAGACTGGGGGAAAACACTTGCATTTAAAAGCCTTTGACAAGCTTCCAAAAAACTACGAGTTTTCTGAAATCTCAGAAAACATTTTTTTTCACCCAATCTTGATGATACTTGGCGGTAATGATCAGTACACAAATCCCACTTGTCCCCTGAAATTTCGTTCTTCTAGGTTAACGCGTTCATTTGCAGTAACAGTTGATCATTTAGGTTTCACTCTGTTTTCTCCAATATTGATAGATGTAGTTGGAATCCTTAATCAAACACGGTTTTTCCTAGCTGTTTGAAAAGTGACACAATAAAGTGGTTCTCACTGCTATCTCTATGCTTTGTTACCTCTTGAAGTAGCCTAAGTAGAGACTCAGGAAAAATACTTGCATTTGAAAGCCTTTGACAAGCTACCAAAAAACTACGATTTTCCTGAAATCTCAGAAAACATTTTTTCAAATAATCTTGATGATACTTGGTGGTAATGATCAGTACTCAAGTTACACTTCGCCCCCCCCCCCCAAATTTCGTTCTTCTAGGTTGAAGCATTCGGTTGCAGTAACAGTTGAATATTTAGGTTTCAGTCTGTTTTCTCCAATATTGATAGATGTAGTTGGAACATCAAAAAAGGTTTTTGCTAGCTGCTTGAAACCTCACACAATAAAGCAGGTCTCAGTGCTATCTCTATGCTTTGATTCCTCTTGAAGTAGCCTAAGGAGAGCCTGGGGAAAAACACTTGCATTTGAAAAACTTTAACAATCTTCCATAAAACTACGAGTTTCCTAAAATCTCAGAAAACATTTTTTCATCTAATCTTGCTGATACTTTCTGGTAATGATCATTACACAAATTACACTTCGTCCCCAAATTTCATCCTTCTAGGATGAAGCGTTCGGTTGCAGTAACAGTTGAATATTTAGGTTTCAGTCTGTTTTCTCAAATATTGATAGATATAATTGGAAACCTAAATTAAACACGGTTTTTGCTAGCTGTTTGAAAAGTGACACAATAAAGTGGTTCTCAGTGCTGTCTCTATGGTTTGTTTCCTCTTGAAGTAGCCTAAGTAGAGACTGGGGAAAAACACTTGCATTTGAAAGCCTTTGACAAGCTTCCAATAAACTATGAGTTTCCTGAAATCTCAGAAAACATTTTTTCACCCAATCTTGATGACACTTGACGGTAATGATCAGTACACAAATCCCACTTATCCCCCCAAATTTTGTTGTTCTAGGTTAAAGCGTTTGTTTGTAGTAACAGTTGATCATTTAGGTTTCACTCTGTTTTCTCCAATATTGATAGATGTAGTTGGAACCGTAAATTAAACAGGGATTTTGCTAGCTGCTTGAAACTTCACATAATAAAGTAGTTCTCAGTGTTATCTCTATGCTTTGTTTCCTCTTGAAGTAGCCTAAGTAGAGAATCACGAAAAACACTTGCATTTGAAAGCCTTTGACAAGCTTCCAATAAACTACAAGTTTCCTGAAATCTCAGAAAACATTTTTTCACCCAATCTTGCTGATACTTGGAGGTAATGATCAGTGAGCCACGCTACCCTTGAGCCACATCCGCAGCACAGCGGTAATGATCAGTACACAAATCCTACTTGGCCCACCAAATTTCATTCCTCTTGGTTGAAACATTGTTTGCAGCATCAGTTGAATATTTAGGTTTCACTCTGTTTGCTCCTTTATTAATAGATGTAGTTGGAACCCTAAACTAAACACGGTTTTTGCTAGATGTTTGAAAAATGAAACAGTAAAGTTGTTCTCAGTGCTGTCTCTATGGTTTGTTTTCTCTTGAAGTAGCCTTAGTAGAGACTGAGGAAAAACACTTTCATTTGAAAGCCTTTGACAAGCTTGCAAAAAACTACGAGTTTCCTGAAATCTCAGAAAACATTTTTTGACCCAATCTTGATGATACTTGGCGGTAATGGTCAGTACACAAATCCCACTTGGCCCCCCAAAATCTTGTTCTTCTAGGTTGAAGCGTTCATTTGCAATAACAATTGAATACTTAGGATTCACTCCGTTTTCTCCTATATTCATAGATATAGTTGGAACATCAAACACGGTTTTTGCTAGCTGCTTGAAACTTCACACAATAAAGTAGCTCTCAATGCTATCTCTATGCTTTGTTTCCTCTTGAAGTAGCCTAAGTAGAGACTGGGGAAAAACACTGGCATTTGAAACCCTTTGACAAGCGTCCAAAAAACTACGAGATTCCTGAAATATGAGAAAACATTTTCTTCATCCAATCTTTCTGATACTTTGTGGTAATGATCAGTACACAAATCACTCTTGCCACCCCAAATTTCATCCTTCTATGTTGAAGAGTTCGTTAGCAGTACCATTTTGAATTTGTAAGTTTCACTCTGTTTTCTCCTATATTGATAGATATAGTTGGCACCCTAAATCAAACACGGATTTTGCTAGCTGCTTGAAACTTCACATAATAAAGGAGTTCTCAGTGTTATCTCTATGCTTTGTTTCCTCCTGAAGTAGCCTAAGTACAGACTGGGGATAAACACTTGCATTTGAAAGCCTTTGTCAAGATTCCAAAAACTATGAGTTTCCTGAAACCTGAGAAAACATTTCTTCACCCAATCTTGATGATACTTTGTGGTAACGATCAGTACACAAATCCCACTTTGCCCACCAAATTTCGTTCTTCTATGTTCAAGCATTCATTTGCAGTTACAGTGGAATACTTTGGTTACAGTCTGTTTTCTCCTATATCGATAGATGTAGTTGGAACATCAAACACGGTTTTTGCTAACTGCTTAAAACTTCACATAATAAAGTAGTTCTCAGTGCTATATCTATGCTTTGTTTCCTCTTGATATAGCCTAATTAGAGACTGGGGAAAAACACTGGCATTTGAAAGCCTTTGACAAGCTTCCAAAAACTATGAGTTTCCTGAAACCTGAGAAAACATTTCTTCACCCAATCTTGATGATTCTTTGTGGTAACAATCAGTACACAAATTCCACTTCACCCCCCAATTTCGTTCTTCTGTGTTGAAGCGTTCGTTTGCAGTAACAGTTGATCATTTAGGTTTCAGTCTGTTTTCTACAATATTGATAGATATTGTTGGAACCCTAAATCAAACACTGTTTTGGCTAGCTGTTTGAAACTTCACACAATAAAGTAGTTCTCAGTGCAATATTTATGCTTTGTGTCCTCTTGAAGTAGCCTAAGTAGAGACTGGGGAAAAACACTTGCATTTGAAAGCCTTTGACAAGCTATGAATAAACTACGAGTTTCCTGAAATCTCAGAAAACACTTTTTCACCCAATCTTGCTGATACTTGGTGGTAATGATCAGTGCTCAACTCCCACTTGGCTCCCCAAATATCGTTCTTCTAGGTTGAAGCGTTCATTTGCAGTAACAGTTGAATACTTAGAACTCACTCTCTTTTCTCCTATATTCATAGATATAGTGGGAACATCAAACACGGTTTTTACTAGCTGCTTTAACTTCACACAGTAAAGTATTTCTCAGTTTTATCACTATGCTTTGTTTCCTCTTGAAATAGCCTAAGTAGAGACTGGGGGAAAACACTTGCATTTGAAAACGTTTGAGAAGCTTCCAGAAAACTACGAGTTTCCTGAAATATGAGAAAACATTTTTTCATCCAATCAGGCTAATACTTGGTGGAAATGATCAGGACACAAATCACAATTGGCCCCCCAAATTTCATACTTCTAGGTTGAAGCATTCGTTTGTAGTAACATTTTGAATTTTTAAGTTTCACTCTGTTTTCTCCTATATTGATAGATGTAGTTGGAAACATAAATCAAACATGGTTTTTGCTAGCTGTTTGAAAAGTGACACAATATAGGAGTTCTCAGTGCTGTCTCTATGGTTTTTTCCTCTTGAAGTACCGTTAGTAGAGACTGAGGAGAAACACTTGCATTTGAAATCCGTTGACAAGCTTCCAAAAAACTACGAGTTTCCTGAAATCTCAGAAAACACTTTTTCACCCAATCGTGCTGATACTTGGCGGTAATGATCAGTACACAAATCCCACTTTGCCCCCCAAATTTCGTTCTTCTATGTTCAAGCGTTCGTTTGCAGTTACAGTGGAATATTTAGGTTTCCCTCTGTTTTCTCCTATATTGATAGATGTAGTTGGAACATCAAACACGGTTTTTGCTAGCTGCTTGAAACTTCACACAATAAGGTAGCTCTCAGTGCTATCTCTATGCTTTGTTTCCTCTTGAAGTAGCCTAATAAGGACTGGGGAAAAACACTGGCATTTGAAACCCTTTGACAAGCGTCCAAAAAACTACGAGTTTCCTGAAATATGAGAAAACATTTTTTCATCCAATCTTTCTGATACTTTGTGGTAATGATCAGTACACAAATCACACGTGGCGCCCCAAATTTCATCCTTCTAGGTTCAAGCGTTCGTTAGCAGTACCATTTTGAATTTTTAAGTTTCACTCTGTTTTCTCCTATATAGATAGATATAGTTGGTACCCTGAATCAAACACAGGTTTTGCTAGCTGCTTGAAACTTCACATAATAAAGTAGTTCTCAGTGTTAGCTCTATGCTTTGTTTCCTCCTGAAGTAGCCTAAGTACAGACTGGGGATAAACACTTGCATTTGAAAGCCTTTGACAAGATTCCAAAAACTATGAGTTTCCTGAAACCTGAGAAAACATTTCTTCACCCAATCTTGATGATACTTTGCGGTAATGATCAGTACACAAATCCCACTTTGCCCACCAATTTCGTTCTTCTGTGTTGAAGCGTTCGTTTGCAGTAACAGTTGAATATTTAGGTTTCACTCTGTTTTCTCCTATATTGATAGATATAGTTGGAACCCTCAATCAAACACGGTTTTGCTTGCTGTTTGAAAAGTGACACAATAAAGTGGTTCTCAGTGCTGTCTCTATGGTTTGTTTCCTCTTGAAGTAGCCTAAGTACAAACTTGGGAAAAGCACTTGCATTTGAAAGCCTTTGACAAGCTTCCAAAAACTACTAGTTTCCTGAAATCTGAGAAAACATTTTTTCACCCAAACTTGAAGATACATGGTGGTAATGATCAGTACACAAATCGCACTTGGCCCCCCAAATTTCGTTCTTCTATGTTGAAGTGTTCGTTTGCAGTAACAGGTGAATATTTAGGTTTCACTCTGTTTTCTCCAATATTGATAGATGTAGTTGGAACCCTAAATCCAACACGGTTATTACTAGCTCCTTGAAACGTCACAGAATAAAGTAGTTCTCAGTGGTATCTCTATGCTTTTCCTCCTCTTGAAGTAGCCTAAGTAGAGACTGGGGAAAAATACTTGCATTTTTAAGCCTTTGACAAACTTCCAAAAAACTACGAGTTTCCTGAAATCTCATAAAACATTTTTTCACCCAATCTTGCTGATACTTGGCGGTAATGATCAGTACTCAAGTCACACTTGGCGCCCCAAATATCATTCTTCTAGGTTGAAGCGTTCATTTGCAGTAACAGTTGAATACTTAGAATTCACTCTGTTTTTTCCTATATTCATAGATATAGTGGGAACATCAAACACGGTTTTTGTTAGCTGCTTTAACTTGACACAGTAAACTATTTCTCAGTTCTATCTCTATGCTTTGTTTCCTCTTGAAATAGCCTAATTAGAGACTGGGGAAAAACACTTGCATTTGAAAACGTTTGAGAAGCTTCCAAAAAACTACGAGTTTCCTGAAATATGAGAAAACATTTTTTCATCCAATCAGGCTAATACTTCGTAGGAATGTTCAGGACAAAAATCACACTTGGCCCCCCAAATTTCATACTTCTATTTTGAAGCATTCGTTTGCAGTAGCATTTTGAATTTTTAAGTTTCACTCAGTTCCCAGGATGTAGGTTCCCTATTTACCTCTCTTATTGTTTCTCTTGCTGAGAAAAAAAAACTTTTTAGTTTAAGTAAGTCCCATTTGTTTATTCTTGTATTTAACTCTTGGGCTATGGACATACTATTAAGGAATTTGGAGCCTGACCCCACAATGTGTAGATCAGAGCAAACTTTTTCTTCTATCAGGTGCAGAGTCTCTGATTTGATATCTAGCTCCTTGATCCATTTTGAATTAACTTTTGTGCATGGCGAGAGAAAGGGGTTCATCTTAATTGTGTTGCATATGGATTTCCAGTTTTCCCAGCACCATTTGTTGAAGATGCTATCCTTTCTCCATTGCATACTTTTAGCGCCTTTATCAAATATAAGAAAGTTGTAATTTTGTGGATTTGTCTCTGTGTCCTCTATTCTGTACCATTATTCCACCTGCCTGTTTTGGTACCAGTACCATGCTGTTTTTGTTACTATTGCTCTGTAGTACAGTTTGAAATCTGGTATCGCTATACCTCCCGATTCACACTTCCTGCTTAGAATTGCTTTTGCTATTCTGGGTCTTTTGTTTTGCCATATAAATTTCATGATAGCTTTATCTATTTCTACCAGAAATGCCATTGGGATTTTGATTGGAATTGCGTTGAACCTGTAGAGAACTTTGAGTAATATCGCCATTTTGATGATGTTGGTTCTTCCTATCCATGAACAGGGTACATTTTTCCATCTTCTAGGATCTTCTTCTATCTCTCTCTTTAGGGTTCTGTAGTTTTCATTGTATAAATCTTTCACCTCTTTTGTTAGGTTGATTCCCAAGTATTTTATTTTATTTTATTTTTTTTGAGGATATTGTGAATGGGGTGGTTTTCCTCATTTCCATTTCAGAAGTTTTGTTGCTGATATACAGGAATGCCTTTGATTTATGCATGTTGATTTTATATCCTGCCACTTTTCTGAATTCATTTATTAGTTCTAGTAGTTTCTTTGTAGACCCTTTTGTGTCTTCTAAGTATAGGATCATATCGGCCGCAAATAGTGATATTTTAAGTTCTTCTTTTCCTATTTTTATGCCTTTAATTTCTTTTGTCTGTCTAATTGCTCTGGCTAGTATTTCAAGGACTAAATTAAATAGAAGTGGTGAGAGAGGGCATCCCTGTCTTGTTCCAGACTTTAGCGGGAATGCCTTCAGTTTTTCTCCATTTAGAATGATGCTAGTCTGAGGCTTAGCATATATAGCTTTTACAATGTTGAGGTAAGTTCCTGTTATCCCCAGTTTTTCTAGTGTTTTGTACATAAAAGGATGCTGTACTTTGTCGAATGCTTTTTCTGCATCTATTGAGACGATCATATGGTTCTTATCTTTAAGTCTATTGATGTGGTGAATAATATTTATTGATTTCCGTATATTGAAACAACCTTGCATCCCAGGGATGAATCCTACTTGATCATGGTGCACAATTTTTTTGATATGCTTTTGTATTCGATTCACCAGGATTTTATTGAGAATTTTTGCATCTATGTTCATTAGAGATATTGGTCTGTAGTTTTCTTTCTTTGAAGTGTCTTTGTCTGGTTTAGGAATCAGGGTGATGTTGGCCTCATAGAATGAATTTGGAAGAGCTCCTTCTTTTTCTATTTCTTGAAATAGCTTGAAAAGTATTGGTATTAATTCTTCTTTGAAGGTTTTGTAAAACTCTGCTGTATACCCATCTGGTCCAGGGCTTTTCTTGGTTGGTAGTCTTTTGATGGCTTCTTCTATTTCTTCCTTTGTTATTGGTCTGTTTAAATTGTGTGTGTCTTCCTGACTCAATCTGGGCAGCTCATATGACTTAAGAAATTTATCGATGTCTTCACTGTCTTCTATTTTATTAGAATATAGGGTTTCAAAATACTTTCTAATTATCTTCTGTATTTCTGTAGTGTCTGTTGTGATATTGCCTTTTTCATCCCGTATGTTAGTGATTTGAGTTTTCTCTCTTCTTCTCTTCGTTAGCATGGCTAAGGGTCTGTTGATCTTATTTATTTTTTCAAAGAACCAACTTACTGTTTGAAAAGTGACACAATAAAGTGGTTCTCAGTGCTGTCTCTATGGTTTGCTTCCTCTTGAAGTAGCCTAAATAGAGACTGGGGAAAAACACTTGCATTTGAAAGCCTTTGACAAACTTCCAAAAAACTACGAGTTTCCTGAAATCTCAGAAAACATTTTTTTCACACAATCTTGCTGATACTTGGCAGTAATGATCAGTACTCAAATCCCACTTCGCCCCCCAAATTTCATTCTTCTATGTTGAAGCGTTCGTTTGCAGTAACAGTTGAATATTTACGTTTCACTCTGTTTTTTCCTATATTGATAGATGTAGTTGGAACCCTAAATCAAACACGGTTTTGCTAGCTGCTTGAAACTTCACAGAATAAATTAGTTCTCAGTGCTCTCTCTATGCTTTGTTTCTTCTTGAAGTAGCCTAAGTTAAGACTGGGGAAAAACACTTGCATTTGAAAACTTTTGAGAAGCTTCCAAAAAACTACGAGTTTCCTGAAATCTCAGAAATCAATTTTTTAACCCAATCTTGATGATACTTGGCAGTAATGAACAGTACAAAAATTCCACTTCAGCCACCAAATTTCGTTCTTCTAGGTTGAAGCGTTCGTTTGCAGTAACAGTTGAATATTTAGGTTTCACTCTGTTTTCTCCTATATTGATAGATGTAGTTGGAACATCAAACACGGTTTTTTGCTAGCTGCTTGAAACTTCACAAAATAAAGTAGTTCTCAGCATTATCTCTATGGTTTGTTTCCTCTTGTAGTAGCCTAAGTAGAGACTGGGGGAAAACACTGGCATTTGAAAGCCTTTGACAAGCTACCAAAAAACAATGAGTTTCCTGAAATCTCAGAAAACATTTTTTCACCCAATCTTGATGATACTTGGTGGTAATGATCAGTACACATTTCCCCTCGCCCCCCAAATTTCCTTCTTCTAGGTTGAAGCATTCTTTTGCAGTAACAGTTGATCATTTAGGTTTCACTCTGTTTTCTCCAATATTGATAGATGTAGTTGGAACCCTAAATAAAACACGGTTTTTACTAGCTCCTTGAAACTTCACAGAATAAAGTAGTTCTCAGTGGTATCTCTAGGCTTTGCTTCCTCTTGAAATATCCTAAGTACAGACTGGGGAAAAATACTTGCATTTGAAAGCCTTTGATAAACTTCCAAAAAACTACGAGTTTCCTGAAATATGAGAAAATATTTTTTCATCCATTCCTGCTAATATTTGGTGGTAATGATCAGGAAACAAATCACACTTGGTCCCCCAAATTTCATCCTTCATGGTTGAAGCATTCGTTTGCAGTAACATTTTGAATTTTTAGGTTTCACTCTGTTTTCTCCAATATTGAAAGATGTAGTTGGAACCCTAAATCAAACCCGGTTTTTGCTAGCTGCTTGAAACTTCACACAATAAAGTAATTCTCAGTGCTATCTCTATGCTTTTTTTCCTCTTGATGTAGCCTAATTACAGACTGGGGAAAACACTGGCATTTGAAAGCCTTTGACAAGCTTCCAAAAACTATGAGTTTCCTGAAATCTGAGAAAGAATTTCTTCACCCAATCTTAACGATACTTGGCAGTCACGATCAGTACACAAATCCCACTTCACCCACCAAATTTCGTTCTTCTATGTTGAAGCGTTCGTTTGCAGTCACAGTTGAATATTTAGGTTTCACTCTGTTTTCTCCTATATTGATAGATGCAGTTGGAACATCAAAAATGGTTTTTGCTAGCTACTTGAAACTTCACACAATAAAGTAGTTCTCAGTGCTATCTCTATGCTTTGTTTCCTCTTGAAGTAGCCTAAGTAGAGACTCCGGAAAAACACTTTCATTTGAAAGCTTTTGCAAAGCTTCCACAGACTCCGAGTTTCCTGAAATCTCAGAAAACATTTTTTCACCCAATCTTGATGATACTCGGTGGAAATGATCAGTACACCAATCCTGCTTGGCCCCCCAAATTTCGTACTTCTAGGTTGAAACGTTCGTTTGCAGTAACAGTTTGAATTTTTAGGTTTCACTCTGTTTTCTCCTATATTGATAGATGTTGTTGGAACTCTAAATCAAACACGGTTATTGCTAGCAGCTTGAAACTTGACACAGTAAAGTAATTGTGACTGCTGTCTCTATAGTTTGTTTCCCCTTGAAGTAGCCCTAAGCAGGGACTGGGGAAAACCCCTTCATGTGAAGGGTTTGCAAAGCTTACAAAAATCTACGAGTTTCCTGAAATTGCAGAAAATCTTTTTTCACCCAATCTTGGTGATACTTGGCAGTAATGATCAGTACACCAAGCCCACTTGGCCCCCCGAAATTTTGTTCCTCTAGGTTGAAGCGTTCGTTTGCAGTAACCGTTTGGATTTTTAGTTTTCAATGCATTTTCTCCTTTAGGAAGAGAAGCTGTAGGAACTCTAAATCAAACAGAGATTGTGGTAGGTGCTTGATACTAGACAAAGTGAATTAGTTCCCAGTGTGCTCTCTATGGTTGGTTTCTTCTTGAAGTAGCCTAAGCAGAGACTGGGAAAAACACTTTCATTTGAAAGCCTTTTGAGAGCTTACAAAAAACTACGAGTTTCTTGAAATATCAGAAATCATTTTTTCACCCAATCTTCATGATACTTGACTGTAAGGATCAGTACAGCAATCCCACTTAGCCCCCCAAATTTCGTACTTCTAGGTTGAAATGTTCGTTTGCAGTAACAGTTTAAATTTCTGGTTTCACACTGTTTTCTCCTATATTGATAGACGTTTTTGGAACTGTAAATCATACAGGGTTTTTGCTAGCTGCTTCAAACTTCACATAGTAAAGTAATTCTGACTGCTGTCTCTATGGTTTGTTTCCCCTTGAATTTGCCCTAAGCAGAGACTGGGGAAATACCCTTTCATTTGAAAGCGTTCGCACAGCTTACAAAAAACTACAAGTTTCCTGAAATCGCAGAAAACATTTTTTCACCCAATCTTGATGATACTTGGCGGTAATGATCAGTACACTAAGCCCACTTGGCCCCCCAAATTTTGTTCCTCTAGGTTGAAGCATTCGTTTGCAGTAACAGTTTGAATTTTTAGATTTCAATGCATTTTCTCTTTTAGGAAGAGAAGCTGTAGGAACTCTAAATCAAACAGAGATTGTAGTAGCTGCTTGATACTTGACAAAGTGAATTAGTTCTCAGTGCACTCTCTATGGTTGGTTTCTTCTTGAAGTAACCCTAAGCAGAGACTGCGGAAAACCCTTTCCTTTGAAAGCCTTTGCAAAGCTTACACAAACTACGAGTTTCCTGAAATCTCAGAAAACATTTTTTCACCCAATCTTGATGATACTTTGCTGTAATGATCAGTACAGCAATCCCATTGTACACCCAAATTTCGTACTTCTAGGTTGAAACGTTCGTTTGCAGTAACTGTTTGAATTTTTAGGATTCACTTTGTTTTCTCCTATATTGATAGATGTTGTTGGAACTCTAAATCAAACACAATTTTTGCTAGCTACTTGAATCTTGACACAGTAATTCTGACAGCTGTCTGTATCTTTTGTTTCCCCTTGAAGTAGCCCTAAGCAGGGACTGGGGAAAAACCCTTTCATTTGAAAGCCTTTACAAAGCTTATAAAAAACTACGAGTTTCCTGAAATGTCTGAAAACATTTTTTCACAGAATGCTGATGATACTTGGCGGTAATGATCAGTACATCAATCTGACTTGGATCCCAAAGTTTTGTTCTTCTACGTGAAAGTGTACGTTTCAAATAACAGTTTGAACTTTTAGCATTCCATGCATTTGCTCTTTTAGGGAGAGAAGCATTTGGAACTCTAAATCAAACAGAGTTTGTGGTAGCTGCTTGATACTTGACAAAGTGAATTGGTAATCAGTGCACACTCTATGTTTGGTATCCTTTTGAAGTAGCCCTAAACAGAGACTCAGGAAAAACCCTTTCATTTGAAAGCATTTGCAAAGCTTACAAAAAACTACGAGTTTCCTGAAATGTCTGAAAACATTTTTTCACCCAATCTTGATGATACTTGGCTGTAATGATCAGTACAGCAATCCCACTTGGCCCCCCAAATTTGGTACTTCTAGGTTGAAACGTTGGTTTGCAGTAATAGTTTGAATTTTTAGGTTTCACTCTGTTTTCTCCTATTGTTTTCTCCTATATTTTCTCCTATATCTCCTAACACTACCCCTAACACTAACTCTAACATAAAGTTTAACACTAACACTAACCCTAACTCAAAACCTACTCCTAACCGTACACTAGACCTAACCCTAATTCAAAACCTAACTCTAACTCAAACCCTAACCTTAACACTAACACTAACTTTAACCTTAACCCGTACTCTAACACTAAACCTAACCCAAACCCTAACACTAACCCTAATCCTAACAATAACCGTATCCATAACACTAATCCTAAATCTAACACTACACCTAAAACTAACCCTAAACATATTTCTAAACCTAACACTCTACCTAAACCTAACCCTAATCCTAACGCTAACACTAACCCTAACCTTAACCCTAACATTGATCCTAACTCTAACTCTAACCCTAACACTATGAGGAATCTTAACCCTAACCCTAACCCTAACAATAACCCTAACCCTAACACCAACCCTAAACCTAACATTAACCCTAACACTAACACTAACCCTCACTCTAACGCTAGCAGAAAACCTAACACTAACTCTAACCCTAACCGAAAACGTAACCCTAACACTAACCCTAACACAAATCCGAACACTAACACAAATCCTAACATTAACTCTAATCCTAAAAGTAATCCTAAAACTAACACTAACCCTAAACCTAATCCTAATACAAACTCTAACCCAAACACTAATGCTTAACTTAACCCTAATCCTATCTGTAACCCTAAACCTAAAAATAACCCTAACCCTAACACAAATCCTAACACTAATCCTAATCCTAACACTAACCTTAACACTAACCCTAACACTAACTCTAACCTTAACCCTAAACCTAAACCTAAACCTAACACTAAACCTAAACCAAATTTTATCCTAACCAGAAATCTTACCCTAACTTGAACACTAACATTAACCCTAACCATAACACTACCCCTAACATTGAACCTAAACCTAACCATAAACCTAATCCTAACACTAAACCTAATCCTAACACTATCACTAAAACTAACCCTAAACATAACCATAACGCTTACCCTAATGATAAATCTAAACTTAATCCTAAGGCTAACCCTAACACTAATTCTATCCCTAAACCTAACCCTACACAGTACAGTAACCCTCACCCTAACACTAACCCTACACTAAACGTAAACCTATCCCTAACCCTAACACTATTGCTAACCCTAACCCTAACCCTAACATTAATCCTAAATTCAATCCTAACCCTAACATTAATCCTAAATTCAATCCTAACCCTAAAACATACCCTAACACTAACCCTAACACTAACCCTAACCCAACTCTAACCCTAACCCAAACAATAACCTTAACTCTAACCCTAATGCAAACCTAATACTAACACTAACCCTAACCCTAACCCTAATCCTACCTCTAAACCTAACCTAACAATAACTGTAACCTTAAACCTAACCCTAAACCTAACCCTAACACTAACCCTAAGCCTAAACATAACCCGAACCCTAACACTAACCCTAACCTTAACACTAACCCTAACACTAACCCTAAACCAAAGGTTAACCCTAACCCTAACCCTAAACCTTAACCTAATACTAACCCTAACACTAAACCTAAACCGAACCCAACCCTAACTATAAACCTATACCTAACCTAAACCCTAACACCAACCCTAAGCATATCCTTAATCCTAACCTAACTCTAACCCTAGTTCTAATGCTAATCCTAACCGTAATCCCAATCCTATCCTAACACTAAACCTAACACAAACCCTAAACCTAACCCTAACACTAATCCTAACCCTAACCCTAATCCTAACACTAACCTTAAACCTAACCATAACCCAACCCTAACACTAACCCTAACTCCATACCTAAGCTTATCACTGATCCTAAACTTAAATGTAACCCTAAACCTAACCCTAACCCTAACCCTAATTTTAAACCTAAAACTAAAACTAACATTAACCCTAACCATAAACCTAACACTTAACTTAACCCTAATTCTAACCCTAATTCTATCTGTAATTTAACCCTAAACCTAAACCGAACCCTAAAACAACCCCTAACCCTAATCCTAAACCTAACACTTACTTTAAAACTAAACCTAACCTTAACCCTAAACCTAACCCTTAAACTAACCCTAACACTTACCCTAAACCTAATCCTAAACCATACCCTAACACTAACCTTAATCCTAAACCTAACTCTAAATCTAACACTAACCCTAACACTAAACCTAACTCTTAAACTAACCCTAACACTTAACATAATTCAAATGCTAACCCTTACCATAACACTAACCCTAAATGTAACCCTAACACTAACACTTACCCGAAACCCTTTCCTGAACCTAACACTAACCCTAACTTTAACCATAACCCTAACCCTTACCATAACCATTACACTAAACCTAACCTTAAAACTAACCCTAACACTAACCCTAACCCTAACCCTAAGATGAACCAAAACCCTAACCCACACACTAACCCTAAATGTAACACTAACCCTAACCCTAACCCAATCAATAACTCCAATCCTAACCCTAACACTAATCCTAACACTAAAACTAACCCTCATCCTAACCCTAACCCTAATGTAACCCTAACCATAACTCTAACCCTAACACTAACACTAACCCTAAACCTGAAGTAACCCTATCACTAACCCTAACCCTAACCCTAAACCTAAAATTAACCCTAACTCTAACCCTAAACCTAACCCTAGTACCAAACACAACCCTAACACTAACCCTAACCTTAATCCTTACCTAAGCCTAAGATTAACCCTAAAGTTAACAATATCCCTTACCTTAACCCAAACACCATCCTAATCCTAACCCTAAATCTAACAGTAACTCTAATCCTAACCCTAACCCTAACTTAAACCTAACATTATCCCTAACCTTAATCCTTACATGAACCCTAACCCTAATCCTAACCCTAACGTAACCCTAACCCTAACCCTATTTTTAACACTAAACATAACCTTAATATTAAACCTACCTGAACACTAACCATAACTGTAACTTTAACACTAACTTAACACTAATCCTAACCCTAAACCTAAACCAAAATCTAACCCTTACAATAACCGCAACACTATCTGTATCCTTAACCGTAACCCTAACTTTAAAACTCACCCTAACCCTAACCATAAACCTAAACCTAACCCTAACACTAAACCTAACTTTAACCCTAGCACTAACCCTAAACCTAACTCTAAACCTTACCCAAACACTAATCCTAAACTTAAACCTAACCCTAACTGTAACAGTAACACTAAGCCTAACTCTAACCATAAATGTAACCCTAAAACAAAGACTAATCCTAAACCTAACATGAACCCTAACACTAATCCAAACACTAACCCTAATCCTATACCTAACACTAAACCTAACCCTAACCCTAACCCTAACACCAAACATAAACCTAACCCTAACCCTAACACTAACCCTAACAATAACCCTAACCCTCTATCAATAATCCTGACCTAACCATAACCCTAAGACTTACCTAACCCAAATGTAACCCTAACCCTAACCCTTACCTTACCCTAACCCTAAACGTAACCCTAACCCTAACACTAACCCTAACCCTAACCCTAACATTAAACCTAACCCTAACCCTATCACTAACCCTAAGCGTAAACCTAACCGTAAACCTAATACTTACCTTAACACTATGCATAACACTAACATTAACCCGAAACCTAACAATAACCCTAACACTACCCTAACTCTATAATTAACCCTAAAACTACCCCTAACCATAACACTCATCCTAAACCTAATACTAACCATAACGCTAACCTTAACCCTAACCCTAAATATAACACTAACCCTAACTTTAATCCTAATCAAAACACTAACCCTAACACTATTCCTAATCCTAACCCTAAACATAAACCTAACACTAACACTATGCCAATCCCTAAATTTAACCCTAACCCTAACCCTAAAACTAATTGTAACCCTTACATTAACCCTAAGCCTTTTTCTAAACCTAAGCTTAAACCTAACCCTAAAGCTAACACTTACCTTAACACTAAACCTAAAACTAACACTAACCCTAACCTAACCCTAACATTAACCTGAACCCTAAACTTAACCCCAACAACCCTAACACGAGCCCTAAACCTAACCCTACACATAACCCTAATCTTAACCTAATCATAACCCTAACCCTAACTAACCTAATCCAAAGAATAACCATAACACTAACCCTAACCCTAACACTAACACTAATCCTAAATCTAACCCACAACCAAACACTAATCCTAATCCTAACCCTAAACATAACCTTAACACTAACCCTAACCCTAACACTTACACTAACGCTAACCCTAAACCTAAAACGAGCCCTTACCCTAATTCTACCGTAACCCTAACTGTAACCTCAATGCTGTCCCTAATCCTAACCATAACCATAACACAAACCCTAACCCAAACCATAATCCTAACCCTAACCCTAACCCTTACCTAATCCTAACCCTAATTTTAACACTAGCCCAAACACTAAGCCTACACATAATCCTAATGGTAACACTAACCATAATCCTAACCCTATCACTAACCCTAACCCTAAACCTAACACTAACTCTAATTTTAAAACTAACCCTACCCCTAAAACTAACACTAACCCTAACCCTAACACTAACACTAACACTAACCCTACCCTTAACTGTAACACTAACCCTAACCCTTACCTTAACCCCAACACTAACCCTAACCATAACACTAACACTAAATCTAACCCTAATCCTAACACTAACCCTAAACCTATTCCTAAACCTTACACTATACCTAACCCTAACCCTAACATGAACCCTAACCATAACCTTAACCTTAACCCAAACCCTAATGCTAACACTAACACTAATCTTGTCTGTCAAACTAAACCTAACCAAAACCTAACACTAACCTAATCCTAAAACTTACCCTAACCCGAACACTAACCCTATCTTTAACCTTAACCACAACAGTAACCCTAAGACAAAACATAACCCTAACCATTACCCTAAACGTAACACTAACCCTAACCCTATCACTAACCCTAAAACTAACCTTAATCTTAACCCTAATGCTAAATCTAACTCTAACCCTAAAACTAACCCAAACGCTAACCCTAAATTTAATCTAACACTTACCCTAGATATAAACCTAACACAAACTCTATCACTAACCTTAACCTAACACAAACCCTATCACTAACCATAACCCTAAAATGAAGCCGAATCCTAACCCTAACACTAAAACTAACACTAACCCTAACCTTATCACTAATCCTAAATCTAATGCTAACCCTAACACTAACCCTAACACAAACCCTAACCCTAATACTAACCCTAAACCTAACCCTAACACAAACCCTAGGTCTAAACTTAACACTAACCCAAACCCTAACCCTAACTTTCACAGTAACACTAAACCTCTCCCTAACCTTAACCCTATTGCTAAACCTGACCCTAACCCTAACTCTAACACTAACACTAATTTTAACCATAACTCTAGAATGAACCCTAACCCTAACACTAATACTAAAACTAAAACTAACCCTAACCCTATCACTAATCCTAAACCTAATGCTACCATTAACACTAACCCTAACCCAAAACCTATCCCTAATAGTTACCCAAACCCTAACTCAAACCCTAATTCAAACCGTAACACTAACCCTAACACTAACATTAACCTTAACCCTAATCCTACCCATAAACTTCCTAACACTTACCCTTAATATAAACATAAGAAAAACCCTAACCCTAACCCTAAAACTAACCCTAAACCTAAACCTAACCCTAACATTAACCCTAAACTTAACCCCAAACCTATCAGAACCCTAATCGTTAACCTAACCCTAAACCTTACCCTAACCCGAACACTAACCCTAACTCTAACTTTAACCATAACACCAACACTAAGAGAAAACCTAACCCTAACCATAACCCTAAACATAACCCTAACCCTAACCCTATCACTAACCCTAAAACTAACTCTAATCCTAACCCTATTGCTAACCCTAAATCTAACCCTAAACCTAACACAAACCCTAAGTCTTACGCTAATCTTAACTCTAACCCTAAGACTAACCCTCTCCCTTATCCTAATACTAACCCCAACACTAAACCTAATTCTAACCATAACCCTAACCGTAACACTCACCCTAGCCCTAACTCTAATCTTGCACTAACGCTAAGCCTAACCCTAACCCTAATGCTAACCCTAACACTAACACTATACCTATCCCTAATGCTAACCCTAGCACTAAAACTAACCCTAACACAACCCTAACACTAACTGTAACCCTAACCCAAACCCTTCCACTAGACATAACCGTAAACTTTATTCTAACATTAACCCTAATCCTAAACCTAACGCTAATCCTAAACAAAAATTCCAACCATAACTCTAACCCTAAACCTAACACAAACCCTAACCATAACCATAACAATAAACTTAACACTAACCCTAACCCTAACCCTTATATTAACACTAACTAAAACCGTAACACAAACACAATCACCCTAACAATCACCCTAACTCTAACACTCACCTGAATCTTAACCTTAACACTAACACTAACAATACACCTATCCCTAACAATAATTTTAACCATAAACCTAACCCTAACAGTAACCCTAACCTTAATGCTAACAAAAAATCTAACCCTAACCCTAACCCTAAACCTAAACCTAACACTAAACCTAGCCCTAAACCTAACCCTAACACTAACCCTATCCCTAACATTAAATAACTAACCCTACCTGTAAACCTAACCCTTAAACTAACCCTAACCATAACCATTACCCTAACACTAATACTAACCCTAATACCAAACCTAAAACTAACTCTGACCCAAACCCCTACCCTTATACTAACCCTAACCCCAAATCGTACCGTAATTCTAACATGAATTCTAACCCTAATCCTAAGGCTAACCCTAACTAAATCCTAACACTAACCCTCAACCTAACCCTAACTCTTAACAGTAACTCTAACACTAACTCTCAGCCTAAACCCAACACTAAACCTAACCCCAACCCTAATCCTATCACTAATTGTAACCGTAACCATAACCTTAAACGTAACACAAATCCAAACTCAAAATGTAACACTCAACCTAATACTAACCCTAAACCTAACTCTAACCCTAACTCTAAAATTAACCCTAAACTAAACCCTAACCCTAAAACTAAGCCTAACCCTAACCTTAACCCTAATTTGTAGCCTTAAACTAACTCTAATCCTAAACCTAAAACTAACACTTATCCTAAACCTAACCCTAATCCTAACCCTAACCCTAAACCTAACACTACCTCTAAACCTAACCTAACCCTAACACTATACTTAATCCTGAACCTAACCCTGACCCAAACACTAACACTAAACCTAACCCTAACCCTAACACTCACGCTAAGCCTAACCCTAACCCTAACACTAACACTAAACTTATCCCTAACTCTAAAACTAACCCTCAACCTAACCCTAACCTTAACAGTAACCCTAACACTAACTCTAAAGCAAAATTAAACACTAACATTAACCCAAACCTAATGTTAATTGTAACTGTAACCCTAGCCCTAATAATAAGCATAACCTTAACCCTAACCCAATCCATAACTCTAACCCTAACACTAACCCTATCCCTAACCCTTACCCTAACACTAACCCTAACACTCACCCTAACCCTAACCCTAACCCTAAAACTAACCTAAACCTAACCCTAAACCTTACACTAACCCTAAACTAATTCTTAAAACTAACACTATCCCTAACCCTAACCCTAACATTAACACTCAATTTAACCCTAACCCTAATTTTAAAACTAACCCTATCCCTAACCATAACACTAAGATGAACTTTAACCATAAACCTAACACTAATCCAGACCCTAACTCTAACCTAACACTAACACTAAATCATAACTCTAACCCTAACACAAACCCTAACACTAACCCTAACCCCAACACTAACACTAACAATAACCCTAACGCAAACCCTAATACTAACATTAATTTTAACAATAACTCTAAGCCTAACGGTAAACCTAAAACTATCCTTAACCCTAATCCTAACACAAACCATAACCAAAACCCTAACACTAAACCTAACCCTAAACCTAATCCTAACACTAATTCACACACTAATTCTAAAGCTAACTCTAATGGTAACCCAACACTAACCATATCCTTAATCCTAACGCTAACCATAACACTAACTCTAACCCTAACCCTAACACTAACACTAACACTAACCCTAAACCTATCTCTAAATATAACACTATTGGTAACCCTAACTCTAACCCTAACACTAACCATATCCTAACCCTAATCCTAACCCTATCTCTATCCCTAACCCTAACCCTAATGCAAACCCTAACACAAACATTAACCCTAACCCTAACCTTAACCTAACCTTAACCCTAATACTAACCCTAACACTAACCCTAACACTAAACCAACCCTAAACCTAACCATAACCATAACTGTAACTCTAACACTAACCTTAACCCTAACCCTAAAACAAATCCTAAGGCTATCCCTAATCCTAAACCTAACACAAATAAAAACACTAACTCTAACATTAACAATAACCCTAACCCTAACACAAATCTTAACCTTAACCCTAACCCTAACACTAACACTAAATCTAACCCTAAGCATATCCCTAACACAAACCCTAACCCTAACACTATCACTAATCCTAAACCTAATGCTAACCCTAACACTAACGATAGCACAAACCCTATCCTTAATACTAACCCTTACCCTAAACCGAACTGTAACCTTAACCCTAACCCTAACCCTAACACAAACCCTAACCCAAACCACAACACTAAACTTAACCCAATCCTAACCCTAACCCTTAACTAACCGAAACTGTAACCCTAGCACTAACCCTAATACTAACCCTAACCCGAAACCTTACCCTATCACTAACACTAACCTTAAACCTAAACCTAAGAGTAACTCTAACCCTAATCCTAACACTAACCCTATCTCTAACCCTAACACTAAACATAAGCCTTACCTTAACATTAACCCTAACCCTAAACGGAACCCTAACACTAACTCTAACTCTAAACCTAAACTTTAATCTAACCGTAAACCTATCTGTAATTCTAATCCTAACCCTAACCTTAACAAAAAACCTAACCCTAACCCTAATCCTAACCCTAATCCTAACTTTAAAACTAATCATAACAATAACCTTAATACTATCCATAACCCTAACACTAAAGCTAACCCTAACCGTAACCCTAACCCTTACCCTTAACCTAACACTAACCCTAAATATAACAATAACCCTAAACGTAAACATCATCCTAACTCTTACCCTAACCCTTAACTTAAACCTAACCCTAATCCTAAAAAAAACCCTATTTCTAATCCTAAAACTAACACTAACCCTAAACCAACCATAACCCTATCAATAATCCTAAACCTAACCCTAAAACTAAACGTAGTACTAACCCTAACCATAACTCCAAAAATAAACCTAAACCTGTTCCTAAACCTATCATCATTTCTCACCCTATCTGTAACCCTAACACTAACACTAATCCTAAACTTAAGCTTAACCCTAATACTAACCCTAACTGCAACACAAACCCTAACACTAACTCCAAAACTAACCTTAAAACTAACCCTAATTGTTATTGTAAACCTAACCCTAACACTTACCCTAATCTTAACACAAACCCTAATATTAACCCTAACCTTAACCCAAACCCTAAGCCTAACACTAACACTAACCCTAACCGTATTTCTAACCCTAACACTAACCCTTAATGTAACCCTAATGCTTACCCTATCCCTAACCCTAATCTTAACCATAACAATAGCACTTACCCTAACCCTAACACTAAACCTCAACTTGTCCATAATTAAACTATTGTTAACCCTAACCCTAAACCTAACCCTAACACTAACACTAAACCTAACCATCACCCTATCCATAATTCTAACCCTAACACGAACCCTATTCCTAACTTTAATACTAACCCTAAACCAAACCACCCTAATCCTAACACTAACCCTAACCCTAACCCTAACACACACTCTAACCATAACCCTAACACTAACCCTAATGAAACTGTAACACTAACCCTGAAACTAACCCTATCACTAACCCTAGTCAAACCCAAACACTAACACTAACCATAACCCTAACCCTAATCCTACATGTAACCCTATTCTAAAACTTACCCTAACCCTAACAAACATCCAACCCTAACCCTAACACTAACCCTAAGCCTAACCCTAACCCTAAACCCAAACCTAATCCTAAATTTAACCCTAACCCTAACTCAAACCCTAAACCTAACACAAATTCTAACACTAACTCTAATACTAACACTAAAACAAACACTAACCCTAAACCTAACATTAATCCTGACCCTAAACCTAACCCTAAACCTAACACTAATTCTAACCTTAACCGTAACCCTATCCCTAAACCTAACTCTAACCCTAACCCTAACACTCAACCTAACCCTAACCCTAGCCCTAACCTTAAACCTAATTCTACATGTAACCCTAACCCTAACTCTAACCCTAAACCTAACAAAACCCTAAGTCCAACCCTAACCCTAACACTAACACAAACAGTAACCCTAACCCTAACACTAACCCTACTTCTAACCCTAACACTAACACTAACCCTAAACCTAACCATAAACCTAACTCTAACCATAACACTAAACCTATGCCTAACCATAACCCTAATTCTAACCCTAATCCTAACACTGAACCTAAACATAAACATAAACCTAATCCTAACTCTAACCCTAACCCTAACACTAACACTAACTTTAACACTAACCCTAAACTTAACATTAACTCTAACAATAACACTAACACTAACCCTAATCCTAACCCTAATGCTAACCATAATACTAACCCTAACCCTAACACAACATGAACATTAACCCTAACACTTACCCAAACCCTAACATTAACCCTAATTGTAACCTTAACCCCAACACTAACCCTAACCGTAACCTCAACCTAACGCTAATTCTAACTGTAATCCCAAAGCGAACCCTAACCCTAACATTAACACTAACTTAAACCCTAAAACAAACACACTAACCCTAACCCTAACTCTAACCCTAAACCTAACCCTAACACTAACCCTAACCCCAAACTTAACCATAATCCTAACA
The DNA here is from genome assembly GCF_047511675.1 of Marmota flaviventris. NCBI lineage: Eukaryota > Metazoa > Chordata > Mammalia > Rodentia > Sciuridae > Marmota > Marmota flaviventris. The sequence continues at coordinate 2,486 of NW_027288146.1, read as the reverse complement.
GTAATACTAACCTTAACCCTGACCCTAACCCTAAACCTAACCCTATCACAAAACCTAATTGTAACCCTAAACGTAATCCTAACACTAACCGTAATCCTAATCCAAACACTAACCCTAACAGTAACCCTAACACTAACACTAACTGTAACCCTTATCCTAACCCTAACACTAACGATAATCCTAAACCTAACACTAATCCTAACACGAACCCTACGTCTAACCCTAACCCTAACAATAACCCTAATTTTAACCCTAAAATGAACACTAACCATAACACTAACCTAAACCCTAACCCTAACCCTGACAATAACACTAACCCTAACACTAACCCTAACCCTAACCCTACCCCAACCCTAACAGTAACATTAATTCTAAATCTAAACCTTACCGTAATCCTAACACTAAACCTAACCCTAATTCAAACCCTAAATATAGCCCTAATACTATTTGTAACCTTAACACTAACACTAACCCTAACAAAACCCTACCTCTAAACTTAAACCTAACACAAACCCTAACCCTATTCATAACACTAAACTAACTCTAACCCTAACCCTAATTCTAACCCTAACACTGACTTTAACACTAACCCTCAACCTAACCCTAAACCTAACCCTTACTCTAACACTAACCCTAACTCTATACCTATCCCTAAACCTAACACTATAATTAAACCTAAACCTAACCATAACACAAACACTAACACAAACATAACCCTAACCCTAAACCTAACGTTAATACTCACCCTAACCCTAACCTTTACACTAACTGTAACACTAACCCGAACACTAACACTAACCCTAACCTGAATCCTAACTATTACTTTAACCCTAACACTAACCCTAAACTTAACCCTAACACTAACACTAAATCTAACCCTAACACTACCCCCACCCCTAATTCTAACCCTAACCCTAACCCTAAACATAATCCTAACACTAACCCTAAAACAAAATTTAACACTAATATTAACTCTAACCCTATTCTAATCCTAACTGTAATCTTAACCCTAACAATAACCCTAACCCTAATCCTAACTCAAACCTAACCCTAAACCTAACACTAAACCTAACCCTAAAACGAACACTAACTGTAACCCCTACACTAACACTAACCTTAACCCTAACCCTTACACTAATCATAACACTAACCCTAAATCTAACCCTAAGCCTAACACTAACTCTAAACCTATCCATAACCCTAACACTACAATAAACCCTAACCCTAACCCTAACACATACACTGAAAGTAAATCTAACCCTAACCCTATCCCTCACCCTAACCCTAATCCTAATCCTAACACTCACCGTAACTTGAACACTAATTCTAACCGTAACACTAAACCTGACCCTAATTTTAAATTTTAACTCAACACTAACACAAGCCTTAAACTTAACCCTAACCCTAACCCTAAACCTAATTTTAACCCTAACCCTAAGTCTAACCCTAACCCAAACCCTAACCCAACCCTAAACCTAACCCTAACCCTCACCCTAACACTAATCCTAATCCAAACCATAACCCTAACTCTAACACAAACCCGAAGTCTAACTCTAACCCTAACACTAACACTAACCCTAACCCCAATCCTAACACTAACTGCAACAATAACCCTAATCCTAACCCTAACAATAAACCTAAATCAAAACCTAATCCTATCACTAATTTTAACCCTAACCATAAACCCCAAAGTAACACAAATCCTAACCCTAAACATAACTCCAAAACTAACACTAAACCTAAACCTAACCATAACCCTAACCATAACAGTAACACTAACCTTAACTCTACCCCTAACCCTAACACTAACTCTAACTCTAAACCTAATTAAAATCCTAACACTAAACCTAACCTAATTCTAACCCTAAATATCTTATCCATAACCCTAACACTAACCCTAACCCTAACACTAACAGAAACCCTAACAATAAACCTAATCCTAACCCTAACTAACCCTAACCCTAACACTAACCTAATACAAAAACTAACACTAACCCTAAACCTAACCCTTATCATAACACTAACCCTAATCATAACACTACCACTAACACTAACCATAAACCTAAGCCTAAACCTAACTCTAACCCTAACCCTAACACTAACTCTAATCCTATCCCTAACCCTAACAGTATAATTAACCCTAACCCTAACACAAACTTAACCCTAATCCTAACTCTAACACTAACACTCACCCTAACCCGAACCCTAACATAAACTCTAATTCTAACACTAACACTAACACTAACCCTAATCCTAAACCTTACCCTAACCCTAACACTAACCCTGAACTTAACATTAACCCTAACTCTAATACTAACCCTAACCCTAACCCTAAACTTAAAAGTAACCATAAATTTAATCCTAACACTCACCCTATCACAAAACTTAACACTAACATTAACCCTCACCGTATCCTAATCCTAACTGAAACCCTAACCCTAACAATAACCCTAAGCCTATTCCTAACTCAAGACCTAAACCTAACC